>NC_051388.1:56427288-56434788 GCF_015228065.2 Penaeus monodon | reverse complement strand
ATATTGGGGCTGCACCACGGCACATGAAAAGTTCAATAAAAAAAAAAAAGGTAAGGACTGGACCTGTCAAGTTTGCAAAGTACCAGAAAGCATTGCAAAGGCGACTTGCTTTTTACATAAGGATTTTGGGGGCCCCTCTTTCTGCTCTAATAACCTATTTTTTCAAGTGCGAATTTTTTCAGAAGCGGGAAACATATGGATGAAATGTGTATGAGATTGCCATTTAAAGAAATACTATTTGTGATAAACTGCCGGCTATGGAAATGCAACAGAAAAATTTTTTTTAAAAAACAGTAGACCTAGTGTCTCGGGCCTTAATTTACCAAGTTTATGGCCTTAATTTTATCATAGAATATTTTCCTAAAGTCCCATCTCATAAATCGCTAAAATACCCTCATCATCTTTCTCACTAAGCTCCTGAGCTCTGTTATCAATAGCTTTAATTAGATTTGTCTCCTTTATTTTTAAAAAGCCTGTACCTCATATGAAAACTAAATCCAAATCAAGCGGGGGTTAAATGCCAGTGGAGAGTCCAAAAGAAATGATATTGACAACTCGTTTTAAAAAACGTGTCCTGATCAGTTGGTGCTTGTTATGAGATGAATTTAATCCTACCCCCTAAACTTGAGAGGCTCTGTTCAAACAGGATTTTTACAATGATTCTAACAAATATCCTTCTGAACATTTTAGCAAATGAACTTAAAGTATTATGATATTTAAATTCCCCGGTGACTCTAAGAGTGTTGGAAGGGCCTGATTTCACTCACGCAATTTTGACACGTTGGCCTTGGCATGAAAAGAAAAAGGGATGGGAGAGGAAAAGCTGTTGAGCTATTACTGTTTTTGCCAAAAGCCCAAAAATCTCAAAAGGTTGGAAAAGAGGGGCAACAAAAAAGCCCCCAGGCAAAAGTTGATTTAATTCAAATGCAGGACTCTGTCTTGCTTGCCAAAACTTTTTCCTTTCTTTCAATGTACAAGAAATTTTAGGGTAAACCCAGAAAACCCGGGAAAATTGATACTTGATTGAGGTATTATTACTTTATATTTTTAGTTTTGTTTTTTCGTAATCTCTTTACTGTCAGGGGGATTTGTATGGGGAATCTGCGAGTTCTTTCCTCTGACAAACTAACAGATGCCCCTAAATATGATTGATCCTCAAAATGTTGTTCCAAACCTTTTTTAGACTGGCAGTGGGGCCCAAACTATATCTCAACTAACCAAAATGATCAGGAAGGCATATTACCTTTTCCACCTTTTTAAAGGAACAAAAGCGTCAGTGGGGGGCTCATTGAAACCTTTTTTAATGACGTAGTCAAACCCCCCACTATGCGGGGAAAGAAAAAATGAAGACCTTTTTTAAGTTTCTTTTAAAAGGGGAAAGGGCCCGGGATCTTTCAAATTTTTCGTGCACATGTGAGGGGTAAATGCTACTGGATAAAGAAAACATAGGGGGGGCAAAATTTTTTTAAAAATAAGCTACCCAAAACACTAGTACTTAGAAAAACACGTATTGATTGGCGAAGCAGTGACTGATCAAAGTCACCTATCATTTTCCCAGTCTTTTACCTGTATGTTACTCATTAAGCACAAATTCACTTTTCCTTATTTGGGTATAGGTAATTTTGCCTTTGGGGGAAAAAACACCAAAAATTTCCCCCTTTAATTTGGGCCTTCCCCCGGGGTTTTGTGGGGAGTTTTAAAACCCCCCCCCTCTCCCTTTTTTTTTTGAAATTTTCGTTTTTTAAAAAACCTTTTTTTTTTAAATTTTTCCCCAATTTGGTAAATAATTTTCAATTTTTTTTTTTTTTTTCCCCTTTTCCCTTTCCTTTTTCCCCTTTTTTTTTTTCTTTTTTCTTTTTCTTTCCCTTCTCTTCCGCCCCTTTTTTTTCTCTTTTTTCCTTTTCCCCTTTTCCCTTTTTTCTCTTCTTTTTCCAACTTTATAACTGCTCCCTCTCTTTTCTCCTTTCCCTACTCTCCCCTTTACCTCTTTCCACCTTCCCAAAAAATTTCTCGGGGGGCCCTCTTGCCTTTTCTTCCTTCCCCCCCCTTGGGTTTTTAACCTCTCTTTTCCCCTTTTGGGTCCTCTCTTTCCCTCTTTTTTTCCTTCTTTTTTCTCTTCTCCTTTTTGGGGCTTTTTCTAAATTTTTCCTCACTCCTACTCTTCTCCCCATTTTTGCCTTCTTCTGTCCTCTTCTATTCCTCTTCTTCCTTTTTCTCTTTCCTTCCTTTCTCTTTCTTTTTCTTCTCTCTCCTTTCTCATGTTTTTCTCTCTTTTATCTTTTCCCTTTTTTCTCTCCTTTTTTCTTCCTGGCCCTCTCCGGGCTTTTCTCCCCTTTCCCCTTTCTCCTCCTCTTTCCCTTCCTCATCCCTTCCGTTCTCTTCTCTTCTTCTCCTTTTTTTTTTTTTCTTTTTTTTTCCTCTACTCTCCCTTTTTCCTTTTCGCTTTTTTTCGGTTCTTATCCCCCCTTCTTTTCTCTTTCTATTTTTTCCTGTTCTTTTTCTCTTTTCTCCCTTTTTTTTTTTTTTCCTTTTTCTTTCTCTCTTCTTTCCTTTCCTTTTTTTTTTTTTTCTCCTTTCTTTTTCTTTCTTCTTTTTCTTCTTCTTTCTTCTTCTCTTCTTTTTTTTTTTCTTTCTCTCTCTCTCTCCCCTCTTTTTTCTCTCCCTCTCTTTTTTTTCTCTCTCTCTTCTCTCTCTTTTTTTTTGTAATCAATTTTCTCTAATACTATAGTGACCTGTTCTCGTGATCCTCTCACCTCCTTCAAAAAACCCCATATTTCTATCTTTTACAGAAACTCCCTGCCTCACCGCCCAACAGGTCTCAGCTTTGACTGAAAAAAGTGACCTTAGAACCACTAATTCAACCCTTATTGCTTGAAAAAAACCCCATGCTTTTATTCTGATATCTTTATGTCAATTTGTCCTTGTTTATACTCAAACCGTTGTTAAAAAACGCTTTTTCTTAATCATTAAGTAGCTTTTTTTTTTTTTAAAAAAAAAAAATAAGGTACCCTTGTTCCTTCCCAAAACCCCCCCCAAATTTATAATTTTTTCATTTAATTCTTTATTGTTTCCAAAATGAAAATGTTCAAAATTAGTTTGTTTAAAATTTTTTTGAGTAGTCGAAACAGACCGCCCCGAGGTGGGCTTGGGGCCCCCCTGTCCCCCCGGGTTTCCTTCCTTGCCGTCCCTCGTATTTAATCACTTTTTTTAAACTTAAAAGGGAAAACAATTCCCCCCCCCCCCCCCCCCCCCCCCCCCCCCCCCCCCCTTTTTTTTTTTTTTTTTTTTTTTTTTTTTTTTTTTTTTTTTTTTTTTTTTTTTTTTTTTTTTTTTTTTTTTTTTTTTTTTTTTTTTTTTTTTTTTTTTTTTTTTTTGGTTTTTCCCCCCCCCCCCCCCCCCCCCCCCCCCCCCCCCCCCCCCCCCCCAAAATTTTTTAAATTTGTTTTTTTTTCCCCCCCCAAAAAAAATAGAAAATTTCCCCCCCCTTTGGGGGAAGGGTGATTGTTTCCCCCGGAAAAACAGGACCGCCTTTTTTTTTCCCCGGGCCTTTTTTTTTGAATTTTTTTTTTTTTGGGGCCCTTGGGGGGCCCCAAAAAAATTTTTTTTTTCTGTTTTTTTCCCCCGGGGTTTGGGGGGGCCTCTGCCCTTGGGGTCCTTCCCCGCCCTTGTACCCCCACTACCTCTACGGTTAAAAAAACTGTAAAAGCTGCAACACTTTTAAATCAAAACTCAAGGCAATCCCTGCCGTGGGGACTGTCCTCACCCTCATTAAAAATACAACCTGAAAAAATAGGATCCTGAGTATAAAAACTTTTCCCCCCGGGGACCAGCCCCTTTTCCAGTCTACTTGTTTACAGATAAGAATAATCGAGAGCCTCTTCCTAAATTACTGAGCAATTTGACCCCTTTTCTTTAAGTTTTCTATTTATTTTGTACTTGATAAAAAAAGTTTTTAGAACAAAAATGGTGTCATATCTTAAAACAAGGCTTAGTGAAACACATCATTTACAAATCCAATTAATTTTTTATAAAAGAGTTGTGCTGTTATTGTCAATGTCCTTTCCTTGGGTCTGAAAAGTATAAATATTAAAACATGTCAGTATCATCGAAAAAGGTTAATGCTGTGTTCTGCTAGAATAAGTTGTACTGCCTTCCTCCAGGTCTTTTCTTACAATTTACAAGTCATTTTATGTATATTCTTCTGATTAAATATATTTTTTTAAATACTCAAATTTTACTTTGAATAAAGATTATATATATATAAGTGTTTTTTTTTACTTGAAATATTTTATTTTGATTTTTTATATACTTGAAATAATGGCACTTTTAGGGGGAATGCCATAAATTTTGAAAATTAACCAAAAATCAAAAGATATTTCTTTTAAATTTTGTTTTTGTTCTAAAAACCACAATTTTAAAATGTATAGTGTATTTTTAAAAATTTATAGATTTTTAAAAGAACAAATTTATTGAAATGTTTTTAAAAATTTATTTCCCGTCTTGTACGGGAAAATATCCTATTTTAACATTTATTAAAAAGTAAAACCAGTTCAATATTCTTTTTTTTAAAAATTCATACTTCTACTGAAATTTTGTGATTTACAAAATGTTTAAAAAGAAAAAAATTTTTCTTTATTCTGTATCAAATAAAACTATATACCCCCACAATCTCTTTCTCATTTTTTGTTATGGGAGTTTGGGAAACGGAACGAGGGCCATTAAGGGGTCCCTCTGCCTTGGGCCCCAGCCCCTTTCCTCAACCAATTGTGCATGGTCTTTATTTCGTCCCCCTTTATTTTTCCTTTTCTTCATTTCCTTTGTGTCATTAAAGGCCCCGGGAGCCAGGGGGGTGGTATTCCCCTACCTTTAATGATGTTTGCTGTCATCTCTGTCCATTTCCCAAAACATCCACCTGGACATTACCACCTTCAAATATAAACCCCTTTTTCTCTCCCAAAATCCTTTATTTCTTTCTTATTGCACGTCCCTTTATTGCTACCCTTTTTGACCTAAAACCCAAATGGGATCGATTCCTTTTTGTTTTTCCCCGTACAGCCCCTTACTCTCCAATACCTTTTCTTCCAACAAAATCTCCAAAACGAGTGGCAAATTTCCTTTTACATTTGTTTCTGATCATTTTATGCCTTTTCACGTTTTCATCCGATTCCCCAAACTCTGCACATCTCTCTGACTGACCTCACTGCAAAACCATTTTTGCCCCCCCTCACTCCTCCCTTGTAATTGTACTGGAACATCCCTCCCTGACTGATGGTTTCCCCTGCGACAAGGACTGGGCAGACTGTGAAACGATCCCAGCCCCTTGCCTTCCTTTTGCCCAAGCTAATCAGACCCTTTAAATTTCCTGCTCATTACACATAATGCCATTTTTAAGATGCTCACTGAATAAAAGCTTGAGTCGTGTTACCAGTTCTGAAAATTTAAACCCGGGCTCACCTAGCTTCCTTCCCGAAACTTGAAAAAATTTTCCAAAAATTCCTAAACCCTAACCCAAGAGAATGCCCCTCCCTCACCCACCCTCCAAATTCTCCTTTCCCGTTTTAATTCTCACTCAAAACTTTTTCCATATCCACCCCCTTGAATTCCCCTACCCTCTTTCCCCCCCTCTCACCCAAAAAAACCCCCCCCTCTCCTTTTCAATGTGTCCCCCTTCCTGTTCCTTCCCCCTTATCCTTACCACTCCCACCTGGATGCTCAAGTGACTCTCATCTGTCACAGCAATGTTCTTCTCTGGATCCATCCCATCCTGACATTCTTTCTGATATTTCAAGACCTTTCCCTTTTCCCTTATCTGGATTCTTTTACTCATTGATTGTTTCTCAAACTCTCTTGTAGTTTTCCCCATTCAGTGTTACTCTCCCTTCCTCAGATGGATAGATACTCTGTTTGATCTAATGAACCTTTATCCTTAACCCCTTCCCTTTTACAAATCCCTGCTGTACTCCATTTGTTATCCCCTCTTTACCATTCTCACCACCATACTATCCAACAGCACTCTACAACCCTTGACATCTAACACATTTTATCCTGATAAACTCATTTTAACCCTTTTTGCTTTATCATAATGCTATACTTGGGGCTTCATCCCCCAAGGCTCACCCTATTGCTCATTTTGAAGACACCGGTAATGACCATAGATGTTGATGCAGCAGAAATTTTTCAGTAAATAAATACTGTATGGTAATATCATAATTAACCCCTTGGTTAACAGATACTGTGCATATTCATGTACCTGGCATCAGTAGGCTAAATTAGCTGGAATAAGTGATGTCAGCAATGTTTTGGTAAAAAAAATACCATTTTGGTCTATGTGAGGAAAGTAAGTTTGTAAGACTAGACTACCAGGCAACAAAAAAAAAAAAAAAAAGACAAAAGATTGTTGTCTTCTTTCTTGCTTATTCTATATAAAGTTTTCTTGATTCTCCTGGAAATCTAATACAAGTAAATTTCATAACCATTCTCATATGATATTTATTATATATTAGAAGCTTACTGTACTAGAACCTCTATATTTTGTTTGTATACTAGGTTAGGATCTTGGTTTGTATACTAGATAGTCTCAAATAGTGCTCAAACTGTTTCTTTTAATGATCTTAAGTTTGAGAAAATTTAGTTTAATAAATCTGATTATGTCACTTAACCCACTGACACTGAGAACACGTGCGTTTCCTGGCCACTATTGTTTTCTTTTATTTTTTTCTATTTCACAGATACCTTCACAGGCAGTTACTCACCAATGAGTCTATTACAAGGTCTACCTAACCTTACCCATTTACCCCAATTATTGTGTGTGTGTGTGTGTGTGTGTGTGTGTGTGTGTGTGTGTGTGTGTGTGTGTGTGTGTGTGTGTGTGTGTGTGTGTGTGTGTGTGTGTGTGTGTGTGTGTGTGTGTGTGTGTGTGTGTGTGTGTGTGTGTGTGTGTGTGAAAAATATCAATATTATTAGTGTCATAATGATGTTAAAAGAATGGTAATATCATCATAAATCCTTTTTCCCCAGAAAATTCAAAAGATAAGGTAAGCAGGTAAGATCAGGTAGGCCATTAATAATTAAGGTTTCTGTGGAGCCATCTGTTTGTAAAAAATAAGTAAATAAGCAAACAAAACCATAGTGGATAGTGTCGTCACTTGCATCAATGAGTTAATGCACTTCCTTATTTCCAATTCTATAAATAGAGAAGTCCAACACTCTAGTAGCTCAGTGTTATGCTATCCTTAACAGCATAATTTAACCTTAACATTAGCTATTCTCTAATGATACAAAGACAATTATATAATGAGAGGGAAGAAGAGAGAAGTAAGGGTAGGGAGATTGTTTCACTGTATACTTCTAGTAACAGTGAACTGACACCATCTACCCAAATCTAATCACTACCCTTTTACGAAAGTAAAATCAGTGGGGACATTTAATCAAAAGACAGATAACCTTGAGAAACTTTTGAATGAGGGGCCTGTGTTGGCTCCCCACCAGGAAGAGTGGCCA
>NC_051388.1:56426025-56427188 GCF_015228065.2 Penaeus monodon | reverse complement strand
TACAAGGTTAAAACAAAATAAAAATGAGTCAATAGAAAGAATCCAGATAAGGGAAAAGGGAAAGGTCTTGAAATATCAGAAAGAATGTCAGGATGGGATGGATCCAGAGAAGAACATTGCTGTGACAGATGAGAGTCACTTGAGCATCCAGGTGGGAGTGGTAAGGATAATGGGGAAGGAACAGGGAATGGTGGACACATTGAGAAGGAGAGGATGGGGTGTTTTGGGTGAGAGTGGGAGGAAGAGGGGTAGGGGGAATTCAAGGAGGATGGATATTGGCAAATGCTTTGAGTGTAGAATTGAACAGGAAAGGAGGAATTGGAGGGTGGGTGAGGGAGGGGGCATTCTCTTGGGTCATGGTTAGGAAGTTTTGGAAATTTTCAAGTTTCTGGAAGGAAGCTAGGTGAGACCTGGTTTGAATTTCAGAACTGGTAACATCGACTCAAGCTTTTATTCAGTGCAGCATCTATAAATGGCACTTATGTGTAAGTGAGCAGAGCAATTTGAATGGTCATGATTAGCTTGGGCACAAGGAAGGCAATGGGCTGTGGATCGTTTTCACAGTCTGACCAGTCCTTGTCGCAGAGGACCATCAGTCAGGGAGATGGATAGTTCCAGTACAATTATCAAGGGAGGAGTGAGGTTGGGCATGAATAGGTTTGTCAGTGAGGTCAGTCAGAGTAGATAGTGCATGAGCTTGGGACTCGGATGTAACTGTGACAAGGCATGAATGATCAGAACAAATGTGAAAGGAAACTTTGCCCACTCGTTTTTGGAGACCTTGTTGGAAGAAAAGTGTATTGTGAGAGTAAGGGGCTGTACAGGGAATCACAAAGAATCGATCCCACTTGGTTAGGTCAAAAAGGGTAGACAATAAAGGTGACTGTGCAATAAGAAATGTAATAAAGGATGTTGGGAGAGAGAAAGGGTTATATTCTGAAGGCTGTGTAATGTCCCAGGTGGATGATTTGGAATGGACAGAGATGACAGCAAACATCATGTAAAGGTAGGGGAATACCATGCCCCTGGCTCCCAGAGGCCGTTAATGACACAAAGGAAATGAAGAAAAGGAAAATGAAAGGGACGTAATGAAGACCATGCACAATTAGTTGAGGCAAGGGCTGAGGTCCAAGGCACAGGTGATCCCCTCTAATGGTCCTCAG
>NC_051388.1:56406025-56421025 GCF_015228065.2 Penaeus monodon | reverse complement strand
CTGCCAGTCTATAAAAGAGTTGGAACAACATGCTTGATGGATCAATCATATTTAGGGATGCATCTGTTAGTTCTGTCAGAGTGCAAGACACTCGCAGATCTCCATACAAATCCTTCCTGACAGTAAAGAGATTACTGACAAAACTGAAACTAAGAATATCAAAGTAATATATATCCTCAATCAAGCATATCAAGTCTTCCAAGGTTTCTCGGTTATCCTCAAATTCTTGTACATTGCAAATGCAAGGAAAGCTTTGGCAAGCAAGACAGAGTCCTGCATTTGAAGTTATAATCAACTCTTTGCCTGGTGGCTTATTTGTCTGCCTCCTCATTCTCAACTCTTTTGAGAGTCTTGGCTTTTTGGCAAAAACAGTAATAGCTTCAACAGCATTTCCTCTCTCCATCCTCATTTTCTTTGTCATTGACTCAAGCTGCTCAACTGTGTCAAAATTTGCAGTGAGTGAAATCAGGACCTTCCTAACACCTCTTAGAGTCACCTGGGAATCTAATATCATAATACGTTCAATGTTACACTTGCTAAAAATGTTCAGTAAGAGATAGTTGTTAGAATCATTGTAAAAATCCATGTTTCTGAACATGAGCCTCTCAAGTTTAGGGGGTAGGATTAAATTCATCATCATAACAAGCATCCAACTAGATCTAGGACACGTTTCTAAAACCGAGTTGTCAATACTCATTGCTTCTGGACTCTCTACACTGGCATTATAACCACCTGCTTGATCATCTGGATTTAGTTTGCATATGAGGTACAGAGCTTTTAAATTAATAAATGGAGACAAATCTAATTTAAAGCTATCTGATACACAGAGCTCATGGATGCTTAGTGATGAAAGATGATGAGGGTATTTTAGCTGATTTATGAGATGCTGGACTTCAGGAAAATATTCTATGATAAGTTTAAGGCCCATAAACTCTGGTAACTTAAGGCCAGAGACACTAGTGTCTACTGTTTTTAAAAACAATTTTACTGTTGCACTTTCCATAGCCGGCAGTTGATCACATAATAGTACTTGCTTTAAAGTGGCAATATCATACACACTTACATCCATATGTTCCAGCTTCTGAAAACTTCTGCACTTGAAAAAATCAGGTATATTAGAGCAGAAAAGAGGGCCCTCAAAATCCTTTATGTAAAAAGCACAGTCTGCCTTTGCAATGCTTTCTGGTACTTCTGCAAGCTTGACAGGTCCTAGGTCCTTTACCTTATCTTTTTTTATTCGAATCTTTACATGTGCCCGATGGTGCAGACCCTCAATATTTTTTAGAATGTTCCATAATTCAATAAGCAAGTTGGTGTTAGCAAGGCATTCTAATCTAATGACTACTGGTGGCCTGCCATGCAACTCAACCTTTTTCAATATCTTTTCAATTCTCCTCAACTTCCTCCCATCAAGGGCATCGACTTTGAAGTCCCAACATGGAATACTACTTAGTAATTTTGCAAAGAGTCTTAGACATTCTCTCTGTCCAGAACAAGCATCATCTAACTGAATCAAAAAATCCCACTCAGTAAATGGATCTTTAACTGGATTTTCAAAAACAGTTTTATCCTTCCGCTTCTTTTTCTCTTTCCCACTCTCCTCGTCTACACACATTGGTTCTACAGACCCAGAAGAACCATGGTTCTTATGGCTCTTACCTATTTTCTTCTTATCTATGCTAAAAAGTGTCACTAAGTAATTTTGTATGTGGTCCATATTATCCCTGAGAGTTCTTCTATCCTGGCTCCAAGTTGAACATACATATTTAAATACTCTTTTAAAATTCCTGAAATTATCCAACCAATCCTTGCAAGCTTGGTTTGGATTATGTACAACATATCTTGCTGCAAGAAAATCTTGTACAATCTGGTGGATGAACTGGTAACATTCTGGCATGTATTCAACTAAAAATAATTTACAAAGTTCATCATCAATACCAATAATATCTTTCCCTGTAAATGATCTTTTCTTGCAGATGCTGACAAATGCAAGTTCATACAACTTAGTTATGTTATTGCTGCAATGTCTCCCTATTTTTTTCTCTACAAAATGGTTTATCATTTCAAAATCTGAATCAACTATAAGGTTAGAATTCACTTCACAAAAAATGTTAATCAATTCTGGTGATGTCAGAATATTGCTATAATCATACTCTTTGTACAGCGATCTTATATTTGTATGATGTAGCATTTCATACTTCTCCAGGAACTGCAATATATTAGGCTCTTCAAATGCCTCTATTGTTAGAATACACCAGTCTGGAGATTGGAAATGTGTCTTATGATAAGCAAGCACCCAAGAACCCCTCTGGATCTCACTACAAAGTTTGTCTAAGATGTCCAGCTCCCAGTCAACTAAGAATACAGTGTCATCGATGTAAAGGTTTATAACTATACTCACCACCTCTAATCCATATCTATTTACAGTGTTTGGTGCCAAGTTTCTAATAGACCTGTACACTTTCGCCCAAAAGTCTTCTGGCTCTTTCCTTCCCCCTACACTTTGCTTATTCCAACTACTGCACTCACGAAGATGTAACACCAGTGATGGCCCTCCCTCAGCTGTTTGGTTTTCTTGGCTTAAAGAATAAGCTAAATTCTGGAGTATGGTGGTTTTTCCACTGCCACATGGTCCACAGAGCAAAATAGGTTGCTTTCTGCTGGAAGGTGTTAGGTTCCTCTGGTTTGAAATCAACCTTCCCAGATCTTCCACCACAAATAAGTTCCTGCAAAGGGAAACCGATAAGCATCAAAGTCAAAGAAACAAATGTACAAAAAAGGAATGGAAGAACAAGAGATAAAAATACATAAAAAACAAAAGACTACATAAAAAGGTGAAAAAGGATGGACAGAAAGAGAAATAATTAGCAATTCCAAACAAGAGATGTCCCTAATGCCATGTTGCTAATCCTCATAATCTGCAAGATACGAGCCAATATTAGACAAATGATCCTCCCCTAGTGTGGCTCTGCACCCTATAACAAAATAATCACTGACGGAAGTAGGCAAGAAGAAAGAAGAAGAAAAAGATACTAATATCGATGAAAAGTAAAATAGTTAGACACAAGCCTCAAATTTAGTAAAATATGGAATTCCTCACCTCAGGCAAATGCAAAATCAACAAAATGGAAAAATTATACGTGAATACTTCATATTTATCCGTTCCTTGCATCAAAATAGCAATCAGAGGAAAATTATAAACATGAAAATACATATGTAGCATTATAATATCAATCACCATTCTTTTTCTTCTGACAGACACACCATAGCCACTTGATCACGGAAAACAGACAAAGAATTTACCAGTAATTAAATACTACAAAACGAAAATGACAAATATTACAGCAACCATCAATATAATCAAACCCAAAAATTAGTTGCTATAAGCCATTCATGACCTATATGTAGTCAGCACAACTATATAATCCTTAACAATGATTTTTACGTACAAAACTTATAGTAATCCATGATCGCCAACGTCCTTGTAGGACAGGGCACTTGGAGAAAGAAAGAAAGAAAATAAGAAAGAAAGAAAGAGAGAAAGAAAGAGAAAAACTCTCTATTACCTGTACATTCTGTTAAACAAGCAAAAAGGGACAAAAACAAAGATAGAAAAAGAAAAAAAGTCTAACTCAATATATGAATGGCACTAACAATAGAATAATTCACATCTTCTCATAACTAATTAACAAAATTAAATAATTTTAGAACCACCCTTTCTGCTAACTCTTTCACGTTCAACTCATTTTTAACACGGGGATTCCTTCCTCTCCAATACATCCTACCAATGATGTAGAATGTATGTATGTATGTAAAAAAGAAAAGAAAAGAAAAGAAAAGAAAAGAAAAGAAAAGAAAGAAGAAGAAGAAGAAAGAAAAGAAAAGAAAAGAAAAGAAAGAAGAAGAAGAAGAAGAAGAAAAAAAAAAGAAAAAAAAAAAAAAAAAAAAAAAAATATATATATATATATATATATATATATATATATATATATATATATATATATATATATATATATATATATATATATATAACTTTTATTAAACTTACGCTTGATTAATAATCTTGGGTGCGACGAAACAACTTGTTGGGGCATAATAATGATGGACTTCTTTCACTAACTCATCTGGAAATATAATGCCCTTCAGAATTAGGATAAGCATAAAAAGGAAACATTAATAAAAAAACATTTACTCAGATCAAAACTCTTGAGATAGTGATAAAACCTTACCAAATATATCTGCTGGTTTCTGATGACTTGACCTTGCCTGTTCACGACACATGTGGAACTGATAACCAACTTCCTTCTGATTTTCTGGAGAATACCCAAGGTGCTCATATAATGTGCGAACCAATTTATTCAACAAGTTAAGCTTGTCATCAAATTCTTCAATACTAAAATGAAATCTTGGATGAAAAAGACAAGTCCGGATTTCTTTCAACTTCAAAAGAGATGCCAAGACATTGTCTGAGAACTGATAATGAAGAATATCATTTGTAATCAAATTTATAACAAAAATGAGATCCAGGTGTTTGAGTTTCTCGAACACTTCTTTGCTGGGAGTCAACAGATCTTGAACCGTCATTTGCGAGAGAACGCCTTCGTTCTTCTTAATGTCTTGGAGGAGATGATTTCTTTCTGGATGCTGGCACTCAGCCTGTTGCTTGCCCTTCCCTCCATTTGCTCCCTTTCTTTTGCGCTTCTGTTGCTGACTGTTACCCAACTCCTGAATTTGGTAAAGCAAACAATGGAGGGGGGTGTTCCCAGTCACTCTGGCTTTTGGTTTTGATGCATTTTGAGGGGACAAATTTTCCTGGATGAAGAGTGATGTCCCAAAGCCATAAACAAGTATCTTATGGATGACTTCCCGGCACGTGTTCTGCAGGAAATGGTACAAGGGCAGGAGGAGACTCAAGCCAGGATCCGCCTGCAAAAGGAAATATATGATAATAAGAATGGTAATGATGATGATGATGATAATTGATGAAGATGATAATGATAATGATGATGGCAGTCATTATTACTTTAATGATAAAAGACACACACACACACACACACACACACACACACACAATAATAATAATAATAACAATAATAATAACAATAATAATAACAATAATAATAATAATAATAATAATAATAATAATAATAACAATAAATAAATAAAATAAAATTAAAATGAGCTGTCTTTTAATGTTATCCAATGCACCTTCTAATGATTCACATTAAAAGACTTGGGATTAAAGAATATCAGAGTGTGCACTTACCCTGTATTTGAGTAGGATATCAAAAGACATACTAAGAGTGTTAAATCTGAAATGAAATGTAAGGAGTTGATGGGAATATGCAATCATCTTGACATGATTCCATGAGACCGACATGAAAAAATATTTTTGAAAGTAAATTTCTTATAGATAACGAGAACTAAAATGATGTTCTTGCATAAGAATCTGATAACAGTAACAAAAGCAATAACTTTTTTCCCCCAATGAATGTATAACTTTAGATAAATACATATAAAAAGAAAGAAAAAAGTGATACTAATCTGCAGACACTTGAATTACTTAAACATGATGATGATGATGATGATGATGATGATGATGATGATGATGATGATGATGATGAGAAGAAGAAGAAGAAGAAGAAGGAGGAGAAGGAGAAGGAGAAGGAGAAGGAGAAGGAGAAGGAGGAGAAGGAGGAGAAGGAGAAGGAGGAGAAGGAGAAGAAGGAGAAGGAGAAGGAGAAGGAGAAGGAGAAGGAGAAGAAGGAGAAGGAGAAGAAGAAGAAGAAGAAGAAAAATTTGTGGTGTGTTTGACAAGTACCAAACAATTGGAACTCAGGATGATAGTATTTGAATTATCTTGGATCAACTAATGCTTTAGATATCCCTTTCCCAAATAATGCTTGATTAAAAAAATGTATGATTATGGTGATGATATAAGTTTAATAATGCATTGCTAGCATACTCTCTCTCTCTCTTTTTCATATGTAATACTTCGTCCTATTTATCTAGTTCACTGTATAATATAACCATACTAGATATGTAGTTTTTGGTAGGTGATTAATGCACAATGATTGTCGGTCTATTTCAACTTTTGTTTGTTTTCTACAACAGAGTTTTTATTTTCTACCTTTATGCAATCAGTTACAATTCATGTAGAATTTTACTTAAATTATACACAAAATAATGAGAACAAGGTTTTCACATACATACAACCATAATTACTGAAAGGGTTCCTAAACAGGGAAGGGAAACCTAAACTCTCTCTCTCTCTCTCTCTCTCTCTCTCTCTCTCTCTCTCTCTCTCTCTCTCTCTCTCTCTCTCTCTCTCTCTCTCTCTCTCTCTCTCTCTCTCCTTAAAGATAGGTATGGTATTTTTCACAATCTATTTTCTTTATTTTTTTATATGTTTGTTTGGATATGCAGATTATTTCATATATAAGTGGGTACAGCCCAACAAATGATCATATTTTAAGTCAGAATACAAGCAAAACCTCATAACATTAGTATTATACAATGCTACGCACCAACCAACATTGCAAGTGATGAAGAAATGGAATTTTTTTTTACACTCTCCAAGAAACTTAGACACAATCCCTAACAGAGATGTAAAGTAAGCATGGGAGACCTCAATGCCAAAGTAGGCAAAAATGATCTAAAAAATGACATCTGTGGAAAATTTGGCCTTGGAGATATAAATGAAAGAGGTGAAGATTTTATTGAAGTCTGTAGTACAAATAATCTAGTTAGCGCCAACACCATTGTTCCAAACACCACCCAAGACACTTGTACACGTGGTTTTCACCAGACATAATAACACGCAACCAATATGACTACATTGTGTTGAACCAGAAATGGAAAAGTTGTATAAAAAATGCCAAGACAAGACCTGGTGCCGACTGCAACAGTGACCACCAACTACTAACTATCGACTTTCAAATAAGACTCAAAAAGATGGAGCGTCCAACACCACCTCTAAAGCTCAACTACAAAACTCTTGATAACAATTACAGAATTACAGTGTCAAACAAATTTGAAATACTCAATCAATGTGAAGATGATAAAACACCAAATGAGTGGTGGGAAGAAGGAAAAGAACTCCTGCTGAGCGATGCTTAAGAAACTATCGCCAAAAAGAAAAAGACAAATTCCCCCTGGATATCTGAAGAAACACAAAGTGAAATTGAAACAAGAAGATGCCTAAAATCAAAGGATATCAATAATCCAGTTGAAGAAGTAATTTACAAAAAACAAAATACAAAAATTCAAAGATTATTGCGATGAGATAAGGAAAAATATTTAAATGAACATTGCCAGAGAATTGAAAACTGTTCTGTCAATAAAACAAATAAAGAACTCTACCATGGAGTACGAAACATTACACAAAAATTTAAACCTACAATGGACACTATCAAAACTGAAGATGGACTTGTTTTATGTGATGGAAAAGAAGTCAAAGATAGATGGAATCAATATTGTTCCAACCTATACAAAAAGAATAAAGATCTAACAACATTAATTAGACTCAATGACAGCGAAGATGAACCACCGCCACTGCTAGATGAAGTTATAAAAGCCATAAAAGAATTAAAGAATAACAAGAGCCTGGGAATAGATGAAATAACAGCAGAACTAATCAAGAATGCTGGCAAAAGTGTTGAATACTTCTTCTACAAACTTTGTACGAAAATTTGGAATGAAAGAAGATGGCCAGAAGACTGGGTAAAATCAGTCTTTATTCCCATACCTAAAACATACCTAAATAACATGAACTATATGAAATTTACAAAACACATCATCCGACTAATAAAAGCCATGTATGACCAACAACAAGCAGCTGTAAGAACCACTTATGGGTTAACAGAATGGTTTGAAGTCAAACAAGGTGTACGACAAGGTTGCATTCTGTCTCCACACCTTTTTAATATATATTCTGAAGCAATTATAAGAGGTGCTTTAGAAAATTATGAAGGAACTGTAGATGTTGGAGGATAGAAAACATCAAATCTAAGATATGCCGATGATATAGTTTTAATTGCCAGCAGTATCACTGAACTACAACAACTACTAGATAAAGTTAGAGAAGCAAGCGAAAAGGCTGTTTGTTTCTTAATGCCAAGAAAACTAAGATCATGAAGATTCAAAGATAACTGGCAATGAACGATGATGAACATGTTACAATCAATGGAGTGGTTGTGGAAAATGTGAGAGAGTTCACTTATCTTGGAGCTGTTTTAACTAATGATGATTCACTGGAGATAAAAAGAAGAATCACCATTGCCAAAAATGCCACAGTTGCTCTCAATAACATCTGGAAAGACTGAAGCATTACCTTACAGACAAAGCTGAGGTTATTAAACTCATTAGTTTTCCCAATTGCGTCATATGGTTCTGAGTGTTGGGTGCTGAAGAAGATAGACAAGAAAAAGGTCAATAGTTTTGAAATGTGGTGTTACAGACGTGTACTACATATTAACTGGACAGAATAGAAAACAAATGATGAATTGCTGAGAAAAATAAATTGTAAAGACTGGCTGTTGGACATCTTGAACAAAAGGAAACTAAAGTTTATTGGTTATGTGATGAGAAGTAAAAGTATTGAGAAAAACTTGCTGACAGGATGGTGATAGGAAACAGAGGAAGAGGCAAACCGAAGACAAGACTGAGCGACAACATCAAAGATATTTGCGGGCTGTCGATGGTACAAGTGGAAAGAAAAGCGTAAGATCGAGTTGAGTGGCGAAGGATGGTGGAGAGGTCCACGGCTGCTCAAACATGAGCATACCATTATTGATGATGATGATAGTCACTTATCTCTTTTTAACAATGGTCTTAGATTTACCCTATCTTATTGTCATCACAATGTAAATGCATGTGATGTTAAATATTACATTTCTGTCAATGACTTTTGTTGCTTATTAAACCTTTTCTATATAAAAGCTTCTATATCTGAGAATGTAACAAACAAGGCTATATAAGTGAGGAGGGGCAGTAAGATTTCAAAAGAAATAAACATTTTGTATAGAGTAATAGCACACTGTATAAACACCAAGGCCATGACTATAGTGTAATTGAATTTCATGTAAAAGATAATAATACAGTAAACAGACTGAGAAAACATTTTTTGAATATATACAACTACATAATTAGTACTTACATGAAATGCCTTGCTCAATATCAATTTTATTTTATTTGTACTCTGCCTGTACAAGCTCCTCTGAACAACACTGTCCATACTTGAAACTTGTTGTGTGAGGAAATTACTGAATATCTGCATCTCAGGAGTATGTGGATATTATCAGAGATTTATTGGTGATAAAATGCTTGTGTGACGGCACCTCTCTGTTATTGTAACTGGGAATACGTCTATGTAATACTGGTTAGGCCTGTGTAGGCTCAGTTAGGTTTGGGTACCTTAGGCTAAGTTACTGTAAGTTTAGCTTCAGTAGATTAGGCTGAGATTGCTCAAAATAAATAATGAATTTGAGGGTTTGACTGTAGCATCAGAATACTTTGATGTATATACTGGGTCTTTAAAGATTCTAAAAATCCAACAAGCATTACATGTATACCCTTCTCGAAACTTCCGACCATCATACAACAGGAAGGAACCTTCGATCAAGAATATTTAGTGCAATATCAAAATTTATGTGATGCATGCACAAAGAAATATAACTATGATAACTTAAAACTTGAATTCTAATTCTAAACTAATCTTAGCTGTATTATTCAGTGCCCAAGACCAATACATTCTTCCTGGCAAGACAAGACTTTTAAACCTTCTGGGAATTTGTCATTAAATATAGAAACTATAGTCCAAATTTCAAAGTCAATACCAGTGTCACCTGAAATTTTACTATCCCTGGAATTCGTGAGAAGTTATATGACACTTGACAGATTTTTTGGGGGGACATTTATGCCTTTCGCTGTTATCAGATAAATGAAAACCCCCAATAATCTTTCTCTATAGCAATGAATTATATCTCTAAAAGAAATCCCACACTCAGGTATGTTTCATCTCAAACACACACACTCACACACACAAACATTAAGCAAATTAAACAATAAAACACTAAATCATACGCAAATCATAACCATCTACAAAAGTTTTAAGAATCATTAGGACAGAATTATCTCACCCTTGACGATGGAAATGATATTCTCTGCTGAATCTGCTCCATTTTCTAAACACTGGCATTTATTTCCGCTAATACTTGAAGGGACCGAGGAAATATCCGCTGACACTTGAAGGAACTGAAGAAACTGTGGCTGACACTCGAAGAAGTCCTCGCCATACTCAGCCTCAGCCTCGGCCTCGAACGCATACGTTTAGCACGGGGTTGGGGCAGTTGGCGGAGGTGGCTTGCGAAAAGGCTGTTGGCTTGTTTTAGGAAGCTTAAGGGGCATCTAGTATACGTGGGGTTAGTCTTAAAAAAAAAAGAGTGGATCTTCCTAAGTCGAGACAAAATGTTTTTTTTATTTTTTGGAAGGGGTTGTGGAGCATGGAAAAATAAGATAGGTATAGTAGTAATCGGCAGTTGCGTGTGCCACACGTTTTGGACAAGAAATTCGTTTGCGCGTCCGCGCGCGCGCACACAAACAAACACACACAAACACACACACATATATATACATATATACACACACACACACACACACACACACACACACACACACACACACACACACACACACACACACACACACACACACACACACACACACACAATCATTGGTAATAATAAAGATTGGAAGATACACTATTCGGTAAAATAATAGCTCGTATTTACACTTCATGGTGCAGTGTTGCGTGAGATCAATAGGTAATGAAAGGTGTGTGATTACATTTTTTTTTGGGGGGGAGGTGGAATAATATGCATGTGACTTTGCAACAGTAATTCTTATGTTATTGTTCTCTGTAAGTTCTTGTCTAACACACACACACATACACACACACACACACACACACACACACACACAAGAAAAAACAGTAGATGCTTTCGTTTCTCTATGAATCCAAAATATTAAAGGCCGGAGTCATTAATAATAATAATAATAATAATAATAATAATAATAATAATAATAATAATAATAATAATAAACAAACAAATAAATAACAAATAAATAAAATAAATATAAACAACTAACCTCTGCCTGGTTTAAGTTCAAATGTGTTGATCAGTTGTATGACGCAATACTCAGTAGTGATGATGAAAAGGATGATATTGTATGAAGTGCTACACTAAATGTATGTATGTGTGTGTGTGTGTGTGTGTGTGTGTGTGTGTGTGTGTGTGTGTGTGTGTGTGTGTGTGTGTGTGTGTGTGTGTGTGTGTGTGTGTGTGTGTGTGTGTGTGTGTGTGTGTGTGTGTGTGTGTGTGTGTGTGTGTGTGTGTGTGTGTGTGTGTGTGTGTGTGTGTGTGTGTGTGTGTGTGTGTGTGTGTGTGTGTGTGTGTGTGTGTGTGTGTGTGTGTGTGTGTGTGTGTGTGTGACTGTGTGTGTGTGTGTGACTGTGTGTGTGTGTGTGACTGTGTGTGTGTGTGTGACCGTATGTGTGTGACTGTGTGTGTGTGTGACTGTGTGTGACTGTGACTGTGTGTGTGTGTGACTATGCGTACGTATGCTATATAAATCTAAAAACAAATTATAGTACAAAAAAAACTTTAGTTATCCACCAATCATAAGACGTTTTCTTTACTCGTCATAACGTTTTCTTTCCATTTCGTGGCGGGGACTACCCTAAAATACTTATTCTACAATTCACCTGCAATAAAGTTTCTCCATAAGCCACCATTGAAGTCCATTGCCAGCTGTGACACGAACTTTTAAGGGAGTCACTTACAAGTGATTTTGACGTGAGAGGACTAAGACACACACAGACACAGACAGACATACAGAAAGACAAACACACACACACACACACACACACACACACACACACACACACATACAGGCGCACACACACACATACAGGCGCGCACACACACACACACACACACACACACACACACACACACACACACACACACACACACACACACACACACACACACACACACACACACACACACACACGCACTATAGCATATACATAAGTCTATTTCTGTTACCAGTGGACCACGTGGCTGTTTACCACATGGATCCAAATACAAAATAGGAACCATTTACTCAGCGAGGGCGTAGATGACAATTATATCTGATCTCGTTTGACCCTTTAGTTCGTGTCCAACACGCGGTGCGGTAAGGTCGGCCTAGCCTCCCCCTCCGGGCGGGATGACCTGACCCACGACCCGCGCTCAATGCCATTACCCTAAGCCAAGTCGTAGCGTCGTCGTAGCATGGGTTCACCCCTTCCCATGTGTTATCACTGTACTAGAGTACTCTCAGGCTTTTACAAACTGGTAGCAGGGGTGACGCTGCGGGCTTCCGCTGGCAGCACGAACACTACCTCCAAAGAAGAAAATCCGCTCGACCGCTACAGAAGAAAAAAACACGTAAGTTCACGTTTGGGCCCCCTTTCTATTTTTCTTTCCCTTTCTTCTTCGCCCATGCCGTTGTCTTTTTTGTTGGGTAAAAAGTGCTAAATGACAGCAAATGGCATGTTCTCACACTATTCCCTTCACCTCAGATTGCATTTCCGTGTGATCGAGTATGTGGTCAATAAACACGAATATTGTTTGTTAGTTAACCCAATCGCCCCGGATTTATGTTCTGTCCCTTGTAGGTTTTTGTGAATTTTGTTACATACAGATGGCTCCACATGTGCTCAGCCTCCAAGGAGTCTATCAGTAGGCCCTACTGACTGATCTTGATTTCCCCATTCCTTGAATTGGCGGGAAAATGCGTTTTTCCTTTTAATACAATTGATATCAATACTGTTATTATTGTTATTGATGTTATGATTATTAAAGTATTATTAAAATCTTGTTAACATTTAAGACAATGAAATAATGCAAAAGATCCTTTCCAAAAGTCAAGGAAAAGGGTAAACAGGTGCGAAAGGTAGGACTAATAAGTGACCCCTTGATGACTAAGCACTTGTAGAGCCATCTATGTGTGAATACAATAAATAAACCTGTGTTACAGTGGGCATGGCATGTATTCTTGCCAAACGTGGCGATTGGGTTAAGTAGTTAATTAATTTTTCTCGTTTTTAGAGATTTATGTTGTTTCATCCGCAACGAATTTAATGCGTTCGTAATTTTATCTTATCACGAATATCACTTCATTTTATCTCATTCCTCCCCTCACCCTGACCTGACCCTACTTTCTCTTTCTTGTGGTCAGGGGAAAACGAGGGAAGGGGCCAGATATGACAGCTTGGTTGCCTGTAATTTGGTTGTTGTCTTGTTGACGCCTTGGGGATTAACCATAGCATTGTTACATTGCTTTTTGGTGACACATTCAATCGGCGCTAGAACGGAGAGTGTAACGCAATTTTATTGAAATTTATTATATTGAATATAGCGTAGGATCTCCCCATATCATAGAGCACAGGATTGCCGATATTACCCCGGGGTTGCATATACGCTTAATAGATCTGCGCTCCGACGTTCGAAAGGTCTTCTTCTTTCTTCTTTTAACGGTAGGTTCATGTCTGAGCCGCCGTGGTCACAGCATGATACTTAATTGTAGTTTTCATGTTGTGATGCTCTTGGAGTGAGTACGTGGTAGGGTCCCCAGTTCCTTTCCACGGAGAGTGCCGGTGTTACCTTTTTAGGTAATCATTCTCTCTATTTTATCCAGGCTTGGGACCAGCACTGACTTGGGCTGGTTTGGCCACCCAGTGGCTAGGTAGGCAATCGAGGTGAAGTTCCTTGCCCAAGGGAACAACGCCCCGGCCGGTGACTCGAACCCTCGAACTCAGATTGCCGTCGTGACAGTGTTGAGTTCGACGCTCTAACTATTCGGCCACCGCGGCCTTGACGATCATGGGCTTCCATGATTTTCTTGGCAATTTAGAAACGTAGGTACAGGTAAAACCGAAGTCATTCATTCGATCGGCAAGTTTGAGTCATTGTGACCCGTGGTTACATCCACGGGTTTAAGCTAGAATAATTATTCGCTTATTAATCACACCTTTCTCACCCTCTTGAAGTTGCTAGCTAGTTCTGGGTAATTAACAGGCAATCATGTGATTCATAAATATCTGTAAGGAATGTCGTGAGCGCCTATCACAGATACGCAGAAAAGAGCAGGTTATTTATAGAAGATTTGCTTGTTAAATAGCTTGTGAATGTTTTTCTCATGTCACCATTCATTCATGCGTACATTCTGTTGCATATCATTAAATGTTGAATTCAATGCGGTAGTTGAAATAATTCTATATAGCTAGCATTACTAATTTACCTCAGTTTTCTAATATTGAACGTTAATATTCGTGTTTGTGATTTATTCTCTGTGTGAGGTCACTTTCTCTTTCACTCTCATTCATGCTAGCTGTCACTCACACACGCATACACACACACTCACCTCACTCATCCACGCAGGACAAAAGACACTGAAACCTTTTCATTATTAGGGTTGGTTACTGTCTTAGTGCCAACGTAAAGATTTATGATGTATCTCTTTAGCCTGTAACTTTGTCAGTTGTGACGAGTGATTCGTACATGATGGACAATTTAGATTTATTTCTTCACTGTGTGACGACAGTGGTTCAAGTAAATCCTTGCAGATTGCCGTTGTCATTTCCCTTATCTACTCTCACATCTATCAGAGATGGTTTGTAGTTCAAGCCAGGTCCATGCGGATTGCAACTGACGTCTCCCTCTCTTATTTTTTCTTTATCTTTGTGAAAATAAAACACAAAATGAAAAAAAGACAAAAATAAATAAAAAACGAACATTAAAAACTGCAAATTTTTATAAATAACCGGCTAGTGGTACTTAACACCCCCTCTTCTCGGTTGCCTTTCTTTTTCTCTTACTCTGGCCCTTACGGGTATGATCTGGTTCCCCGACTATATATTGCAGTAGAACCGACGATAACCGACACGGCACT
>NC_051388.1:56391025-56403525 GCF_015228065.2 Penaeus monodon | reverse complement strand
AATGATAGTGACTGGACGGAGCCATGGAGATTATTATACATTTATCAGGGGCCACAAAATGATTTCCTGTTATCTGTAGGGAATTAACGGTGAACCTGATCATGTGCTATATATAAATAGGCCTATGTATACATAACTTTAATGATATAAAAAATGACACCTGTGGAAAATTTGGCCTTGGAGATATAAATGAAAGAGGTGAAGATTTTATTGAATTCTGTAGTACAAATAATCTAGTTAGCGCCAACACCATTGTTCCAACACCACCCAAGACACTTGTACACGTGGTTTTCACCAGACATAAGAACACGCAACCAAATTGACTACATTGTGTTGAACCAGAAATGGAAAAGTTGTATAAAAAATGCCAAGACAAGACCTGGTGCCGACTGCAACAGTGACCACCAACTACTAACTATCGACTTTCAAATAAGACTCAAAAAGATGGAGCGTCCAACACCACCTCTAAAGCTCGACTACAAAACTCTTGATAACAATTACAGAATTACAGTGTCAAACAAATTTGAAATACTCAATCAATGTGAAGATGATAAAACAACCAAATGCGTTGTGGGAAGAAGGAAAAGAACTCCTGCTGAGCACTGCTTAAGAAACTATCGCCAAAAAGAAAAAGACAAATTCCCCCTGGATATCTGAAAAAAAACACTATGTGAAATTGAAACTAGAAGATGCCTAAAATCAAAGGGTATCAATAATCCAGTTGAAAAGTAATTTACAAAAAACAAAATACTAAAATTCAAAGATTATTGCGACAAGATAAGGAAAAATATTTAAATGAACATTGCCAGAGAATTGAAAACTGTTCTATCAATAAGACAACTAAAGAACTCTACCAAGGAGTACGAAACATCACACGAAAATTTAAACCTACAATGGACACTATCAAAACTGAAGATGGACTTGTTTTATGTGATGGAAAAGAAGTCAAAGATAGATGGAATCAATATTGTTCCAACCTATACAAAAAGAATAAAGATCTAACAACAACATTAATTAGACTCAATGACAACGAAGATGAACCACCGCCACTGCTAGATGAAGTTATAAAAGAAGTAAAGAATAACAAGAGCCTGGGAATAGATGAAATAACAGCAGAACTAATCAAGAATGCTGGCGAAAGTGTTGAATACTTCTACAAACTCTGTACAAAAATATGGAATGAAAGAAAATGGCCAGAAGACTGGGTAAAATCAGTCTTTACTCCCATACCTAAAAAAGTGACGCACTCCAATGCAACAATAATAGGACAATTGCATTAATAAGTTACAGCAGCAAAATTTTGTTGAAAATTATTGCTGAAAGAATGAAGCTGAAGTTAAGAGAGGAAATTGCAGACGAACAATCAGGTTTTCGCCCTGGAAAAGGTACCAGAAACCAGATTCTAAATTTAAAATTGATCATAGAGAAAAACAGAGAACATCAAAAAGATCTATACCTGTGTTTCATCGATTATGTGAAAGCTTTTGATACTGTTGATCACGATATCCTCTGGAATAACATGAACGATATGAAGTTTCCAAAACACATCATCCAACTAATAAAAGCCAACAACAAGCAGCTGTAAGAACCACTTATGGGTTAACAGAATGGTTCGAAGTCAAACAAGGAGTACGACAGGGTTGCATTCTGTCTCCGCACCTCTTTAATATATATTCTGAAACAATTATGAGAGGTGCTCTAGAGAATTTTGAAGGAAAACTGTGGATGTTGGAGGATACAAAATATCAAATCTGAGGTACGCCGATGATATAGTTTTGATTGCCAGCAGTATCACTGAACTAAAAACAACTACTAGATAAAGTTAGAGAAGCAAGTGAAAGGCTGGCTTGTTTCTTAATGCCAAGAAAACTAAGATCATGAAGATTCAAAGATAACCGGCAATGAACAATGATGAACATGTTACAATCAATGGAATGATTGTGGAAAATGTGAAAGAGTTCACTTATCTTGGAGCTGTTTTAACTAATACATATGATGATTCACCGGAGATAAAAAGAAGAATTACCATTGCCAAAAACGCCACAATTGCTCTCAATAACATCTGGAAAGACCGAAGCATTACCTTACGGACAAAGCTGAGGTTATTGAACTCATTAGTTTTCCCAATTGCATTATATGGTTCTGAGTGTTGGGTACTGAAGTAGATAGACAAGAAAAAGAAAAATAGTTTTGAAATGTGGTGTTACAGACGAGTACTGCGTATTAGCTGGACAGAGAAGAAGACGAATGATGAAGTGCTGAGAAAAATAAATTGTAAAGACCGGCTGTTGGACATCTTGAACAGGAGGAAATTACAAGTACAAGTGGAAAGAAAAGCGTAAGATCGAGTTTAGTGGCGAAGGATGGTGGAGAGGTCCACGGCTGCTCAAACATGAGCATACCGTTATTGATGATGATACATAACTTTATTTGTATCTTTATCTATCTAACTCTATGTCTATATCTCTCTCTCTTTATTCATTTGTCTATCTATCTATCTCTATATATATTTATATGTCTATCTATCTATATTTATGTCTATCTATCTATCTCTATATTTATATGTCTATCTGTCTATCTATTCATACCTACATATATTTAACTATCTATAGTGTATGAATAACCGTGTGCGTGCGCGCCAGGACCCAAGCCATTGACGCTTTCCTTCCATTCAGAAATCAAAGGCTTGGAGAGAGAGAAAAAAGAGAGATTTCATTCCGCGAAGACAGGCAGAAACTCCCCTCATGACTCGCTCCTTTTCCTCTACAAAAGCAAACAACCGACGATGCTTTGCGTACACGGTGGTCCAAGTCCATTAAAAAAATATATATATTTTTTTTTCACCGTATTCATCCCCGGTCTTGAAAGGGGGGGGGGGGGCGCCATGAATTACTCTGCGGGACAAGGGGTGAGTTCACAGGGATTTTATTTACGCCGCAAGCTTCAATCATTTATTTTTATTTCCCTTCCGCGGCCGAAAAGCTTACGAAAGAAACTCGGCCGGTGCACTTTAAGCTTCAAAACTTCGCCAGGGATGGCTCTTAAGTTGAGCGAAATGTTGGAAGTTATATTGTCCAAGAATTTTGACTACAGCGCATTTGGGGAGACAGCTTTCCCGGCCGAGTGTTGCATGTTGCCACAGTGCTTTTGTTGTAAGTAAACGTGAAGTTGTTATAAGTAAGGATACGTTCCCTATGAAATAGATTTTGATAGTCTCATGCAACGTCGTAATTATGTCTGAAAAGTGACAGCAAGAGATTTTGCAATCTTATATATATATATATATATATATATATATATATATATATATATATATATGTATATATATGCACACACATATTATATATATGTATGTACACACACAAACACAACACACACAAACACACACACACACACACACACACACACACACACACACACACACACACACACACACACACATACACACATACACACATACACACATACACACACACACACACACACACACACACACACACACACACACACAACAATAATATATATAATATATATATAATATATATATATATATATATATATAATATAAAATATATAATATATATATATATATATATATATATATATATAAATATATATATTATATATACATATATATAAGACACACACACACACACACACACACACACACACATATATATATATAATATATATGTGTGTGTGTGTGTGTGTGTGTGTGTGTGTGTGTGTGTGTGTGTGTGTGTGTGTGTGTGTGTGTGTGTGTGTGTGTGTGTGTGTGTATGCATATACATAAATATAAATATAAATATATATATATATATATATATATATATATATATATATATATACATATACATCTATACATCTATACACACACACACACACACACACACACACACACACACACACACACACACACACACACACACACACACACACACACACACACACACATGTGTGTGTATAAATATACAGATACATGTATCCATATATCTATCTAATAATGATGATGATGATAAATAATATTTAATCAAATCCACTAAATAACATAACACACACCAATATCTGGCAATATCTACTAAGCTTTCATGTACGTAATATTACATTCCATTTATCATTTTTCTTATAAACATTAAATATACACCATACCTCACATACATATGATTCTTCCCTAATGTCAGATCCAATTCAGGCCACAGTTTTTAATTAAAAATAACAGGGCACAGCACGAGTTTCAAGTTTCCAATGAGTCGCCAAATCAAAACAAAGCGGCAAAGGGATGCTGTATGTAATAACTCGCTTTACATTAATCATCCTTGAGCATATTCAAAACAAAGGATATACAGTACTTTTATTAACGATGAATAATATGATAATACAAAAGTGTTAAACACGAATAATGCGTTTATTTAAGCAGCATTTTCAATACAATGGTTATGATAACGGTAATGATACTGACAGTAATGGTGAAAATAGTAATGATAATAATGATATTGATAATAATGATAATAATAATAATTATAGTAATAATGGCAATAATTTTGATAATAATAATAATAATAACATCAATATTGATAATAGTCATTTTGATAATAATGATAATAATAATTCTAATGCTAACATTAGTAACAGTAATCTGATAATGATAAGGTCAAGGATGATTATAATTATAATGCTAATAGCAATAATGAAGATAATGATAATTATTATCATTATCATTACTATTACCATTCATCATCAGCATTATCATCGTTATTAGTATTTTCATTATCATTACTATCATTATTATATTTATCATTATCATTATTGTTGTAATTATTAAATTTTTCATCATTATCATTACTACTATCACTGCTATTATTATCATTATTGTTATCACTTTTATTATTCATTTCCTTTCTGTTCGTAGCGAAAATTGCCATAGAATTCTGTGGTGACACGTTTGTCCATGTTTGCTTATCCAAATGTAGAGAGAGAGAGAGAGAGAGAGAGAGAGAGAGAGAGAGAGAGAGAGAGAGAGAGAGAGAGAGAGAGAGAGAGAGAGAGAGAGAGGAGACAAACAGAGACAGAGAGAATACACTCAGCAAACTAATTCCTCTTCTAGTTTTCAACGCATGTCTAACCCCATGCAATAATGCCTTATCTCAACATATTTTTACCCATCCATCCCTCGCCTAACTTTGGCCATCCAAGGTTCTTATCAGTCAACCTACTCGTTGTGTCACTCCAGAGTCCTTATCACAGACACACTGAAAGGGATCTTATGACTTATCAGAGCCGGTAGTAATGATCTGGACTATCGCGCTTGATTCTCGACTTAGCAAGGCAACACACGTGGTCTCCGTTGTTGTAAAGTGGGGGACGTAATGACTACGCTTAAAAATTCGCTGGTGTTCTGTTTTCATGGAGGAGGGTGAGGTACACATTTTTCTTCCATTATATGAATTCTCGGTTTCATGGTGCAGGTTTCGATTGCGGTGTAGTAAAACGGTAATTAAGGTACATATCAGTACTGACTTTTGAGACAAGAGACCGGCGTATGTACACATTTATCAGAAATGACTTTTCTGGAATGCGTGATTGGTCCAGAGTTTTTTCTTCTTGTTGCAAATAGGTATATAGATAATTTTTGGATTAACTTTAAAGGAAAAGGTAAAGTAATGGGTTAGAATGCTGTTTTTCATATGAAATGTATAGGTATATTGTGTATGTATATATTATGAAATGTATAGGTATATTGTGTATATATATATATATATATATATATATATATATATATATATATATATATATATATATATATATATATATTGCTATGCCAGTGGGTCTTTGTCTCTGTGCAAAACATGTGTTAACATGAAAAGGACGACCTGGGCATATGTTAACATGAAGGGACCTGGGCAAACATGACACAGCTGGCTGTGAGCGGAGGAGCGGAGGAACAAGCGAGGAGACGGAGTTGGGTGCTGCTCCTGTGAAGACCTCGTGTGTGCCCTTGTGACCTGATAAACTTTTGTGTTGCCCTGTTATAAGCTGTATCGTGCAGTGTGACATGCTGGTTTCCCCCCTGTATTGTGCCTATAGAAAAGTGTAGAGTAACTAACTTGTGTGAATAAAGGAAAGACTGTCATCGTGTGTTTATTTCGTGCCCTGCCTCGCCACTTGGCGTTTCCCCTCGTGGTGTTCTGGGACGCTGTGGTGCTCGGTGCCTCTTGGAACTGTTCAGCGTTCACGATCCTGTGGATAGCACGCCGTCTGCCTAGCCTGCCTTGTGTTGGTGGCAGAGAGACGAGGCGGCCGGCGTAACAATATATATATATATATATATATATATATATATATATATATATATATATATATATGCATGATTGGTCCAGACTGGTGTTGTTATCTATATACAAATATGTATATAGATTATTTTTGGATTAACTTTTAAAGAAAGGGCAAAGTAATGGGTTAGAATGACTCATTTAGAAATGCTGTTTTTCATCTGAAATGTATAGGTATGTTTACACACACACACACACACACACACACACATATATATATATATATATATATATATATATATATATATATATATATATATATATATATATATATATATATATAGTCGACTCTGTCTATCTCGACTCTGTCTATGTGGATTTTCTGTATATGTAGATCTAATTTTTCTGGTCCCAACTTTTCCGCATTGACTCCAATGGTAACAGTCTCTGTCTATGTCGACTCTGTATATGTGGATTTTCTGACTATCTGGATTCGATTTTCTGGTCCCAAGCATTGTCCCCACTCTGTCTATCTAGACTTTTTGCGAACTTGCCGCGAACACGCAGCGAACTTGTCTTATTTTGATTGGTCAGAGTGTAAGCCAATGGAATTTGAATTGATGCTAGACATAGGCTGGGTTCACACTTTCTTTGTTTTGCCTTATTTATCAATGAAAGTTGTACTCATCTATGATTCTAGTGGACCACGTTGCTACGCAATACGTTATTAATTAATGAATGCCATTGGCAAATCAGGCTGGAACAAAGAAGTGTGAAACTCATCCTTGTCTCTAACAATAATTATGTATACAAAAAAGGGTGTACTTCCTCATTACTAAATTGATAGATAAACTCGAACACAAAAGGGTGACAGATTGGTTGATGGATAGATTACTAAGTAGACAAAGGATTTGTGTTTGTTTGGCTCTTTGAAGATGATTTCCTATTGTTACTATACCATCGCGTGTAGGCACGCTAAACATGGGTTATTGACTCCAACTGAAACGACTTGGTAATCTAACAATAGAACGAAAGCCGTACGGTCGCGAGGCAAGTAGTTACGCTATACGCGATTTATTGAAAACTGTGAATGAAGACACATCAAAGGGCTGGAGTTTTCCATGGAATTTTCCCCTTTTGTTTATATTTACTCACATGTCAGATTGTGTTGAAGACCAAAAAAGGTGTTTGCGCGAGTTAATGTTGAGGTCATCTACAATTTCATATAAATATGAGGCCGAGCTGCCACTTGTCATATCACCAAAATTATTCATAAAGATTTGCTTACTCAGTTATTGACTACTAGCTAGACACTTTGCTCAGTACATTGTAGGATTTTATTTGATTAGTAATATTTATCTTGGTCAGAATAGCAAGGTGAGTGCTTTTTACATTGTAAAGTCATATTGTGCTGGTTGATTCGTAATGTAGACCGATTTGCTATGGCCTTTTCACAGAGTAAAGTGAAATCAAGCGTGTGTATACAGGCTTAGACCGCGATTCGCATGGATAGATACGTTCTAAAGGCCAGCCAGTGCAGAGATTTTCCCGCTAAGACAGCTCTCTCATTGGAATGTATGGAAACGCATGGCGTTTAGACTCGGCTGTATACAGCACACATTGAATTGAAATCGTAATTGATTCGTAATGTAGACCGATTTGCTATGGCCTTTTTACATTGTAAAGTCATATTGTGCTGGTTGACCCACCAGATTTTTATTTTTCCAGCCTAATATTTTTTTTTTTTTTTTTGTGATTGTGGACTCCCCCCACAACCTTTGGTACCATTACCCCCGGGACACCTTCCACCCGTCACGCCAAGGACCACAACACTTGCTGCAAGGGCTTTGTTCAGGGGAACACCTGTGAAAAGGAAATTAGAATGTAGAACTTTAGATATTAAGTACTCAGCCATTCTAGCTGTTGAGAAGGAAGACAAAAAAAAATAAAGATGTGGCAAAGGAATTTGATGTGCCCCCCAATACCCTGTCTGGTTGGTTAAAAACAAGGACAAAATCAAGGCCGACTTTGAGGGGGGGTCAGTGCAGAAAAAACAGAGGGGGGTTAAGCATGCACCCTTAGATGGGCAGCTTCACAGGTGGTTCTTGGACAAAAGGGCTAAAAATCTACCAATCACTGGGCCCATTCTACAACAAAAAGCACATGGTATAGCTGATAGGATGGGGATCACAGACATGTCATTCAGTGCAGGGTGGCTCACATCTTGGAAGGCCAGATAAAACATTTCATCCAAAGTCATCAGTGGGGAAGCAGCAGCAGTTAACAATTGGTAGACAACAACATTACCTGAAAATTTGAAGCAGTATCCCCCTCCCACACCTACAATTGTGATGAATGTGCCCTGTTCTACAAGCTGCTGCCCAACAAGTCCTTGGTCCTGAAGGGGGACACCTGTCATGGGGGTAAGAGACCCAAGGATAGGCTCACATTCATGGCCTGCGCCAATATGGATGGTTCAGATAAGGTGGAGCTCCTGGTGGTGGGTAGGGTGTGGACACCCAGATGCTTCAAAAATGTGAAAAACATCCCATTGGATTACCATGCCAACAACAAGGCCTGGATGACCTCCAACCTCTTCACTCAGTGGTCCAAGAAATTGGACAGGAGGTTCAAGAGGGAGGACAAGACGGTGGCCCTCGTCCTAGACAACTGCCCAGCCCACCCAGGTCAAGTTCCAGGCCTCACCCTGTTCTTCCTTCCACCTAACACCACCAGCAAAACCCAACCACTTGACTTTGGCATCATGCAAAACCTAAAGGTGCACTACAGAACGGAGTTGTTGCTGAGAGTGATCAAGGCAATGGACTCTGCTGACACCACCACCCCCCTCCCAAACATCAATGTGCTGCAGGCCTTGAGAATGTTAAAGCTTGCCTGGGAATCTGTCACCCCCCCCCCCAGACCATTGTGAACTGCTTCAAAAAAGCGAAGTTTGTGCCCCAGGATGACCCCAAGGATGATATTCCCCTATCTCAGCTGGCAGTGGATGAGGATGGCATTTCACTTGCCAGCTTATTCCAGCAAGCCAGCCAGTACATGGAAGTAGAAATAGAAAGCACACTGGATGACTACCTCAGTGCTGACCAGGACCTGATAGCAGTGACTGAGGAAACTGAGGAGGACATCTTTGAAGATGTGATGTCCAAGCACATTGGCCCCCAAGACATCCAGGATGACTAAGGCATCACCCCCCAACCGCAGCCACCAAGTTGTGAAACCATCTTATCACATCTTGAGGACATCCAGCTGTTCCTGGAAACCCATTCAGACATGCCTGATGACTTCCAACACATCCAGAGAATAGCCAGAAGAACAGGAGTCAAGTCCATGAACAATAAGAAACAGAAAACAACAGCTGACTTTTCCGCACAAAAGTGACATTATTACCGCAATATTGCTGCAGTTATGTTTGAAAGTTTTCAAGTAATCCAATTTTTTTGTAACAACTCCTAAAACACACACACACACACACACACACACACACACACATATATATATATATATATATATATATATATATATATATATATATATATATATATATACACACATATATATTCAAGGCTTTATTTACATTGAATTGGCATACAATATAGTGATATTTTAGTTGTTACGTAAACTCTTATCTTCAGAATCACACAGCATCAATGCGTTATCCTCAAGCAGACCAGTTGCTACTAAATGAGTAATAACCGCTTTCTTAATTTCACTCTTGCGCCACGCTACTCGGATTGTTACGTCAAAATGTCGAGCTAACTGAACGCAGTCGGCTTTCTTCACGTCACAATACTCAATAGCCTCTAATGAAGGACTTTCTACAAAACTCGTCAAATTTAAATGCGCTCATGAATACTGCAAATCGAATTTATAAAACATCCAAACAAGAAAACCTTTACAATGTTTCAGTTTCAGTTACGTATGGTCAGGCCCCCGTAGGTTACATCTAGGTGTACGCGTTGTTAATTATACACTTTCTGCTCATTATGCTTACCACTTATTATCATTTCTCTTCATCACTTCCATTCCTCTTTGTTTACGGAGCATTATCCTTCGTAAAATCAAGTTCTTTCTGATAATAAGGACTCATAATAAACTGTTACCAATAACAAAGGTTTAATGAATATAACAATTGTGTGAAATAGGAAAAAAATCACATAGAATGCTTCAGTCTGCTGGAGCAGCCATCTGGCAAAATAATCTAATATTTTTACAATCTGTACCTTTTACTATGTGTTAATTTCTTATTTGGATGGAAGTTGGAACAATTTATAGCTCTTGACATCTATTTAACAAATACTTAGCATATATATGGCCCTAGAAGTGCCCTTTCCACAAGTACCCGCAGAAAGGCCCTTATCTCTCCATCGACCCGAAGTCACTACCCATACCCAGAACTGTCAAAAACAGCTGATCGCTAGAAAACGGGAATACTTCGGAAAACGTATTTACATGGTTGACTTTGCTGTTTTAGCAAAGTAGAGTTCCGTATATTTTAGGACTCTGTAACAATATATATACATAAGTATATATATATATATATATATATATATATGTGTATATATATATATATATATATATATATATATATATATATATATATATATATAATATAAATATATAAACACACATACATACACACACGTTATATATATAATAGATACATAATCGATTGTAAACGTGTCTTCCCACGATCATGTGCGTCACCTGATGAGCTAGTCTAATCTAATATTTTCTGTGAACAATTTGATTTCCTCCCGAGAGCTACTGGCCACCTTCTCTTGTAGGATTAATTGACACTCTTTACTTAACCCTAAATCGTACCCTGTTGCTCGCTATTCTTTCCCTGTTTAATCTCCCCTTCCTGTTATTTTTTGCCTGACTTACCTGTTGCCGCCTCTGTATTCATGAGTTGTTGCGTTATCTAATTTGCATCTTATCTCACCTACGGGCTGTGTTCTTCTAGAGTATTGCCCTATGTCTTATATGATGAGTGTCTTAGATTATATTTCATAATATTGCTTCATTTTGAGGAAATGTGTTTAATACTTCATCGAACAAGAGGGAACTCATGAAACCAGCTGTAACGTATCATATTAACTTGATCATCCCCAGCTTTAGCAGAAGCTGTGGCGAGGGGAGAGCGGCGAGGCAGGGGACGTCTAATAAACAGCATAGTGCCCGTCCCTTCGCCCCTTCTGGTAGGACCCCTTAATCGTTCCTAGGGCGGCTCTTGGAACTCCCGCAGAAGTCCATGATCTTGCTATACGGTTTACACTGGGCGTCGAGGAATTCCTGATTGATTGACTTAAAAGTTATTTAAAATTATATGTCGCGTCAACAGCTAAGGTCATTAGTACATTGTTGGATTGAAATGTTCAAATATGTAAAGCCTTAAAAATCTATCAATAAATGTCTTATAAATAAATATAAATAACAATAAATATTATATTAAAAATCAAAACATAAACATTATGCTCTAAATGTATAAAAATGATTGTATAAATATTATGCACATTTAAATTTTATTGAAAATGTTAGTCTCCCTTAGGAAACTAATAAAACCATCTATGCCACAACCCTCCCCCAATACATTTTTCAGCGTATACGGGGGAGACAAGTACATACTTCTTTGGTCTGAGAATCCCTCGAGCTCAAACTTCAGCAGCCCATGGTGGATAAGAGGGCGGAGAAGAAGAAACAGAGCGAGCACGAGAAAGAGAGGCTGGGACTCAAGCCCAACTTGCAGATGGCCAGCCCTCAGCACCTATAGAGAATGTTATACACATTATTATTATTATTATTATTATTATTATTATTATTATTATTATATAATTTTTGCGGATAAAAAATACAATAGGTCCAGCACAGACGGCAATATTCACGGCTTAATATGACAGCAACCAGAAACATTTTGATTTTAAGAAAACGAAATAGGGTTACATATATAAAGAAAACTATTCAAAACTCGAGAGGAAAACTATAGTGATTTAAGTCTCAACAAACCACATCTATGACGGATTTTCCTCTCCCGCCCAGTCCTTTCAACTTGCCGCCCGCACCATCTAACGCACCGTTAGAGTGGCCCTTCCTCTGACGGCACTCAAGTCCGGCTAATAGTGCCTCTGTATAGAACGTGGTTATGTGGCAAAGGAAACAGTGTTGTTGATGTAGTAATAAATAAAAAAATCACTACAATAACAATATTAACAG
>NC_051388.1:56333525-56338525 GCF_015228065.2 Penaeus monodon | reverse complement strand
AGAAGAAAAGAAACTGAAAAACAGGAAAAAAAGAGAAAAAAGAAAGAAAAAAGAAAACAAGACGAAGAAGAAAAGAAACAGACGAAGCAAAGAACAGAAATAAAACGAGGAGAAGCAGAAACTACAAGATTAGCCAAGTTATGAGGCAGAATTAATCACAGCGGATTAATCATCTAATCAAAGTAAATGCAGAGAGTTCCACTAATTATGGTCTAAAAAGATTTTGTGGAAATAAATTCAACTGATGGAGTTCATGGATGTTCTGCACATTGCATAAACATTGCAAGGAAAAGAGAGACGGGTGATTGTAATGAAAATATAATTGCAATGTAATGCCGGGTTACATGTTAAAAGAAACTAGGAATAAATAAATGAATAGATAGCAGGGACACACACACACACACACACACACACACACACACACACACACACACACACACACACACACACACACACACACACACACATTCAAATGAGAACCAACTCGAGCTATTAGAGTACAAAAGAACATTACTAAGTTTTTTTTTTTTTTTTCTAAATTCCAGCTATCTAATGAAAAAAGTTGAAGGATTTTTGCACGAATGAATGTTAAATATTTGAAGAATGTCTTTCGTATTAATTAATGCGATCATCTGAACACCCCAAGTTTGGAAGAGTGATTTCACTTACTTAACAATCTCGAAGTTGAAAGATAAAGAGTCAATTAATTTAATACTCTAATATAGTGAGATAAGATGGGTCAGTGCATTCATACTGAATAAGTTGTTAGATAAGACAAGTCGATTCATTAATCTTTCACCCCGAAGTTGTGAGATGAGTCACTTCGCCCACCCGGCGCTTCCGAAGTTGTGATAAGATGGGTCAATTCCCTCATTTAACGCTTTAACTCTATGCTATTTTTCATCTCTCTCTCTCTCTCTCTTTCTCTCCGTCTCTGTCTCTCTCTCTCTCTCTTATATATATATATATATATATATATATATATATATATATATATATATATATATATATATATATATATATATATGTATATTAAACACCGATATCTTAACAAACACACACACACACACACACACATACAGAGAGAGAGAGAGAGAGAGAGAGAGAGAGAGGAGAGAGAGAGAGAGAGAGAGAGAGAGAGAGAGAGAGAGAGAGAGAGAGGAGAGAGAGAGAGAGAGAGAGAACCAGAAAGACAGATAACATAAACAGAGAAAGTAGATTGAAAAAAAAGACGTTAACACTCCAACCAGTAGTAAATTTGATATTAAAGAACCCCAAGAGTATATCCCTCGTAGGCGCACCACAAGTTAATATTCGTAAAGAAATCCCAAAGCCAATTTCGTATTCCAGAAGGCCGATCCGGGAGAACAGACTGGCTACAGGACGCAAGCCGAGCGGGTCGTAAATCTTTATCTAAACACACACACACACACACACGCACGCACGCACGCACGCACGCACACACACACACACACACACACACACACACACACACACACACACACACACACACACACACACACACACACACACACACACACACACACACACACACACACACACACACACACACACACAGTTGCTGGGAATTGAACATCGAACGACTAGGAATGGGGAACCAAACAACCGAACGACTGAACCATGCAAGATAACTTAGAATTGCACTACATAACGACCGAACAGTCAAACGGCACATGTTAATTAGAGACTGAATAACCAAACAATCCAACGACATGCTGACTAAGTACTGAAATCCGAACGACTCATGATAACGAGGATGTAAAAAGGCGAACGACCCGAACGACACTTGTTAACTTAGAATTTGAATAACCGAACGACACATATTAACTAGGAATGAAAAAAACGTAAACGAATGAATAAAATAATTAAATAAATAACAAATAAAGTATAAAAGTAAACAAACAAAAACAACAAGAAAACGGCCAGGGAATTTGCGATGCTCCAGCCACTCTACAAGTTTTCTAAGGCAAATGTGCGAGGATTTGGCGGCGTTCGGAAGTCTGTAGCGAGTGATGGATAGATGGATAGATGGATACAGGGAAGGGGGAGAGGGAGAGAGGGAGAGAGGAGAGAGAGAGAGAGAGAGAGAGAGAGAGAGAGAGAGAGAGAGAGAGAGAGAGAGAGAGAGAGAGAGAGAGAGAGAGAGAGAGGGAGGGAGAGAGAGAGAGAGAGAGAGAGAGAGAGAGAGAGAGAGAGAGAGAGAGAGAGAGAGAGAGAGAGATAAAGACAGAGAGAGAGATAGAGAGATAGAGATAAAGACAGAGAAGAGAAAGAGAAAGAGAAAGGAATAAAGGAAGAAGAAGAAGAGGAGGAGGAGAAGGAGAGAGAGAGAGAGACCCGCTGAACAAACAAGCCCTCCCAGAACTTTCGTCTAATTATAAAGTTACCGCAAATCTATCACGCACTTCGCCATTTACAAGCTGATGATGAGGGAAACTTGATTAATTACATTTTCTTTGGCGATCTTTACTACCAGGTTAATTAAATCTCCTCCATATTCGGGCATTGAAGCCGACGGACTGACGGAGGAGCGGTGACAGCTCATCAGGTGCCGCACAAAAGAGGCGGGGGAGGAGGAGGGGGAGGAGGGGGAAGGGGAGTAGGTGGGGGAGGGGAGGTGGAAGCGGGTAGGAGGGAGGGAGGAGGGGAGGGGAAGGGGAGGAGGGGAGGGGGGAGGGGAGGAGGTGGAGGGGAGGGGGAGGAGAGAGGAAGGGGGAAGAGGGAGGATGGAGGAGGAGGAAGGGAGGTGGGGGAGGAGGGGAGGGTTGGGGAGTAGGGAGGAGGGAGGAGTAGGAGGGAGGAGAGAGAACGGCGGATGGTGGAGGAGGAGGAGGCAGGGGGAGTTGGAGGTAAGTAAGGGGTACGGAGGAGAAGAGGGGAGTGACAAGGAGGAGGAGGGAAACTGGGAGTGAATAGGGGAGGCTGAGGTAATAAGTTCTCAGTTGGGGGAAGGATGGGAGGAGGTGGGTAGGGGAAGAGGGGGAGGATAAGAGGGGAGGAGGGAAGGGGAGTGGGGGAGGAGGAGGTAGAAGGAGAACTGGAATAACGAAGTGAATGAACGAAAGAAGTGAGACAACGGAAACTAAAGTGAGAGAGACAAGGCAACGGAAAGAGAAGGAAAGGGAGAACTAAAGCAGCGAACTGAAAACGAACAATGAAGAAGGAGGAATAAACAGAGGAACTGAAAACCGAAAAGTGGGAGACGAAAACGTGAATGAGAAGGGAACAACTGAACAACGGAGGAAGAGAACAGCGACTGGAAAAAGGGAACTGAAGCAGGAACAATGAACGACGGAAGCAAGTGAAGGGGAACGGAAACTGAAAGAGGGAAAATGGAACAACGGAAGAAGGGAGAGGGAAACGGAAGAGAAACGAAAGAATGAAAGAACGAAAAGAATGAAAGGAACAAGAGAACGACGGAACAAAGCTGAAGAGAACGGAGAGCTAAAGCAGGAACTGAAAAACTGAAACCAAACAACTGAACAACTAAACAACTCGAACAACCGAAACAAACAACAACAGTAAACAAGAAACAAACTAAAAGCCGAAACTGAAAAACCGAACAACTGAACAACCGAAAATACGAACAACCGAACTGAAAACGAACGAACCGAAACAACGAAAAACCGAACAACTGAACACCGAACAACTGAAAAACCGAAAAAACCGAAACACCGAAACTAAACAACGAACTAAAAACCGAACGAACACAAACCGAACAACGAACAACGAAAAAACAACGAACAACGGAACAACCGACAACAACGAACAACGAACGAACAACTGAACAACCGAAACAACAAACCGAACAAACACGAACAACTGAACAACCGAACAACTGAACAACCGAACAACATGAACGAACAACTGAACAACTAAACAACCGAACAACTGAACAACCGAACTGAACAACCGAACAACTAAACAACAGAACGGAACAACGAACAACAGAACAACCGAAAACCGAACGAACAACCGAACAACAACACTAACAACAAAACTCGAACAACGAACAACTAAACAACCGAACTGAACAACCGAACTGAACCACCGAACAACTGAACAACCGAACACTAAACAACCAAACAACTGAATAACCGAACAACTGAACAACTGAACTGAACAACCGAACAACTAAACCGAACTGAACAAGCGAACAACCGAACAAATGAACAACCGAACAACCGAACAACTGAACAACTGAACAACCGAACAACTGAACAACCGAACAAACTGAACAACCGAACAACTGAACAACCGAACAACTGAACAACCGAACAACTGAACAACCGAACAAATGAACAACCGAACAACTGAACAACCGAACAACTGAACAACCGAACAACTGAAAGCCGAACAACTGAACAACCGAACAACTGAACAACTGAACAACCGAACAACTGAACAACCGAACAACTGAACAGCCGAACAACTGAAACAACTGAACAACTGAACAACTGAACAACCGAACAACTGAACAACCGAACAACTAAACAACCGAACAACTGAACAACCGAACAACTGAACAACCGAACATCCGAACAACCGAACAACTGAACAACCGAACAACTGAACAACCGAACAACGAACAAATGAACAACCGAACAACCGAACAACTAAACAAGTGAACAACCGAACAACTGAACAGCTGACTAGGTATTGAAAGAGATGGCAGAGAAAGTAGACTTGAGGCAAATCTGAGGCGTCTCGAGGGCAAGGCGCGAGTAGTTGGCCGTGCAATATGGCATATACATGTCTATTTCTATTACCAACAGACCACGTGGTTGTTTACCACGTGGCTCCAATCCCAAATAAGAACCTTTGACTCAGCGAGGGCGTAGATGACGATGTTAACTGACCTCGCCTGACCCGGCAGTTCGTCTCCAGCACCCGACGTGGTAAGGTCGGCCTACCCCTCCCCCGCTTTACCTTAGACATCGTCTCGTGTGTCCCCCTACTGTGTGGTACCCTTAGCAATA
>NC_051388.1:56281292-56288792 GCF_015228065.2 Penaeus monodon | reverse complement strand
ATTATATTACGTTATAGATTATATATTATTAGATTATACATTATTGATATTATATTATATTCCATTCTTATATGGGGTCGCTATGATCAGGTTCTGGCAAGATATCTTTTATGGCCGGATTCCTTTCCTGACGCCAACCCTCTATTTACCCGGGCTTGGGACCGGCACTGACTTGGGCTGGCTTGCCCACCCAGAAGCTAGCCAACTCTCTCTGTTACACAGCAGAGTAAATACTTTTATTACAAACTTTTAGGAAATTATGAATAAAGAGCAATCTCTTTATTCTAAATTTCCTAAAATTACTGCCTGATTTCAAAACTAATTCGTTGAACCGGAGCCATCTCGCTTCAGCTTTTCATTTCAGTTTTACACGGCACATTAAATGTTTGCGACAAAGTATGCGTACCTACATAATATGGTACTGCAGTTGAAGCATAACAATGCGCACTTTTTTCCTTAATGCCTTTTTTGTTTCCAGGATACTCTGTGAACTAGTCACGACTGCTAAACAAGATGAACTATATATATATATATATATATATACATATATATTACATATTATATATTATATGTTATATAATATTAATACTATAATATCATTAGATATATATTACATTATAGATGCTCACTATATTATCATGGATTAAATAGACATTATGGATACTTATGTTCACTGTAATTGTTCTAGTTTATTGACTTCTGATCATGTTTCCATATCAAATTGGAATTAAAAAGGAAATTGGAAGTCATTAGGAGGGTCACTAGTGGCTGGGGCATGGGTAATGGTATGATGACACTCCAGAATATTATATTTTTAACTACAAGGTGTTACCGATACTGTGAAAAAAGAAAAAAAGCAACAACAACAACAAATAAAAATCCGTTCGTTTTCATATTTACTTATATACGGCATTATTCTCGTTACATTCCTCTATACAATATGTTCATAGCCGTCGTATTTTTTCTGTTTCCTCTGTACATTCTTCTTTTAACGGTAGGTTCATGTCTGAGCCGCCGTGGTCACAGCATGATACTTAATTGCAGTTTTCATGTTGTGATGCTCTTGGAGTGAGTACGTGGTAGGGTCCCCAGTTCCTTTCCACGGAGAGTGCCGGTGGTACCTTTTAGGTAATCATTCTCTTTATTTATCCGGGCTTGGGACCAGCACTTGACTTGGGCTGCCTTGGCCACCCAGTGGCTAGGTAGGCAATCAAGGTGAAGTTCCTTGCCCAAGTGAACAACGCGGCGGTCGGTGACTCGAACCCTCGAATTCAGATTGCCGTCGTGACAGTCTTGAGTCCGACGCTCTAACCATTCGGCCACCGCGGCCTTGACGATCATGGGCTTCCATGATTTTTTCTTAGCAATTTTTAGAGCGGTGGTTTGCCATTGCCTTCCGCCCAGTGTTTTTATCGAGTCACCATCTCTATTTACCCGGCACTGACTTGAGGTGGCTTGGCCACCCAGTGGCTAGGCAGGCAATCGAGGTGAAGTTCCTTGCCCAAGGGAAACAACGCGCCGGCCGGTGACTCGAACCCTCGAACTCAGATTGCCGTCGTGACAGTCTTGAGTCCGACACTCTAACCATTCGGCCACCGCGGCCCTTTTATATATATATATCTGTGTGTATGTGTGTATGTGTGTGTGTGTGTGTGTGTGTGTGTGTGTGTGTGTGTGTGTGTGTGTGTGTGTGTGTGTGTGTGTGTGTGTGTGTGTGTGTGTGTGTGTTATTACTAACATATATTCACCGTGTATGCATCATCAGTTTTACATTAAATATGACTTCTTTCCACCCTTCAGAATAGTTGTCATGTATCCAAAAATTATCCTAAGGTACCTAACACTGATCAACAAGACCATAATTACTTATCGAAGACTTATACACATTTTTTTTTTCTTTTTGACTCGCGCAGTTTATTTAATATCGTATAAATGTCCACTGATTTTCCAGGAAAGTCCATATATACTCCAATTCGTGCAATGATCATCAGAGTGTATGGTATAACTTGTTATCACGTAAGGCTCCATAGATCACCAATATAAGATGTGGGAAATTGGCTGCAGGATAAAATACTCGACATTCCTTGTCTTTAATCGACTTTTCTCATCTTTACGTAATCTCATTATCCGATTTATACTCTTGTTTTGCTATTTTCTTCCTTTCATTTGCTTCGTCTGACAGTTGTGGATTATTCAAAACCGACAATATTGTTGTTATTGTTGTTGTTTTTGTTGCTGTTGTTGTTGTTGTCATTATTGTTATTGTTGTTATTGTTATTATTATTATCATTATTATCACTAATAATAATAATAATAATAATAATAATAATAATAATAATAATAATAATAATAATAATAATAATGATAACAGTATTATTATTATTATTTTTTTTTTTATTATTTTTTTTTTTGTCGATTTTATCATTATCATTGTTATTATTATTATTATCATCATCATCATCATCATCATCATCATCATCATCATCATCATTATCATCACCATCATCATCATCATCATCATCATCATTATCTTCACCATCACCATCACCATCATCATCATCATCATTAATCATCATCATCATCATCATCATCATTTGTAGTAGTAGTAGAAATACCATCAACATTACTATATCATTCATTTTATTCTATCCACACATTTACCTTTCCTTACTTCTCTTCTCTTCTCTTCTCATATTAAAATCATTCGAGTCTTAGCGGCGTGGCAACTCCTTGGTAGTTGTCCTTTGGTATCATTTCCCTGTGGGTCGTTTCAAGCCAGCAGCGGTGCGATTCAGTGGCGTCGGATTTTGATAATTGAGGCGAAATGATAGGGAGAGAGATGTAGTTTTGCGAGTTATTTGGTTTCGTGACCTTCAGGACTTGGGAGGGAGGGGAGAGAGAGGGAGGGAGGGAGGGAGGAAGAGTGGAGGGGGAGGGAGGGAGGGAAGGAAGGAGAGAGAAAGAGAGAGAGAGAGAGAGAGGGAGGGAGAGAGAGAGAGAGAGAGAGAGAGAGAGAGAGAGGGAGAGAGAGAGAGAGAGAGAGAGAGAAGAGAGAGGAAGAGAGAGAGAGAGAGAGAGAGAGAAAGAGAGAGAGAGAGAGAGAGAAGAGAGAGAGAGAGAGAGAGAGAGAGAGAGAGAGAGAGAGAGAGAGAGAGAGAGTCTAAATCTGCGGCATTTAGAATAGGGATTCCTGGCCTGTGTCTAACAGAAGAATGGAGAGTCTTAATAAGAATGATATTTTTCTATGCCAGACAGTACATGCAGTAGGTAAATAAAAGATCCTTTAATTAATCTTTTTTTTTTATTTTCGTTTCCGTCTGTACGAAATGTTTTTTTTTTTTTACCTCACGATTCTGACTTTGAATCCAAAGTTTGGGATGAAGATTTATGATTTTGTCGGAAAGAATGTACGGTTAATTGAAGAATTGAAGATTAATCCAATGCCTTTTTTCTATGCCTTTTTTCTTTCTTTTCTATGCCTTGTTTCTATTCCCCCCCCCTTTTTCTTGTTGCATATTCTCTCTCCTGACTGCAGCAATACCCAAACAATTCTTGCAAACCACAAGTACCAGTGAAAGCAATTCGCAGTGACGAGTTTCAAGGCTTCTGGCGTGTGTAGTTCAGTTGAACAATTTCGCGCATTTTGGTGAATGTTTCGTAATTCTGTAAACAATTCGTACAAATTTTTATATTCTTTTGCTCAAAAATAGTGGAACTAGCGTAGCTTCATCCGTACTATATATATATTTAGATATCTATCTCCATGTCATATATATATATATATATATATATATATATATATATATATATATATATATATATATATATATATATATATATATATTTTTTTTTTTTTTTTTTTTTTTTTTTTTTTTTTTTTTTTTTTTTTTTCTGTCACTCAGTATCGGTGTGCATATGAACAACGTGTCATGTACTACCAGCATGTTGTACAGTGGGGGGAAACTATTTGAAAAATCGTCACAGAAACATATGTTGCTCACCTCTCTATTTCCCCGTTTTTAATCCGTTTACACTTGAAGATAACAGTAACACGGAAACAGACTCAGCCTCGCAAAAACGTCCACAGGGTTCGAGTGGTGTTGAACGAAAGCTACGTGTAGAATTTATTGAAAATTCTTTTTGGACTGTGTCTTTTATAAACACTACAGACAAGTGATGGTACATTTATTTCACGTGTCTCGTATGTATATATAGATGTGCTTCAAAATATTGCTTCGTGACACATGAACTTCATATCTGTGTATCCATGCTAGTTTTTTTCTTCTTTTTTATACACACACATCTTTGCATTGTTTGTTTGTTTGATTATATACGTATGTGATGTAACATGTTTGTTTATGTTTTTTTTTGTGTCTATACGTATATCTTTGTTTATACATTTATATATATATATATATATATATATATATATATATATATATATATATATATATATATATATATATTATTTTTTTTTTTTTTTTTTTTTTTTTTTTTTTTTTTTTTTTTTTTTTTTTCTTTCTTTTTTCTTTTCTTTTCTTTTCTTTTTCCTTTTTCTTTTTTATAATAACTTTTATTTGATCCAAATAATAACTCCTAATAACTATAATAATAATTAATTTGTACATCATAACCACATAGATGCAGATAACATATATAAAATAATCTACAGCTTAAAGATAAAAGCAAATATACAGGAATGAAATGGCAAATCTGTAAATAGTTTATCAGTAAATAGCAAGAAATTAAAAAGGCGGATGTTTAGGAGGTTATCACATTTATGAATTCTATTGCATGTTTACACTTATTAATTAAAGGTAAAAGGTATACCAGATGTGAACTAAAGTGAAAGAGAGAGAAAGAAAGAATGAGAGAAACGTATAAAAGAAAGCAAGGAGAAGAAGCAGACGGTGAAGTAGAAGAAAAAAGACGAAGATGAAGAGGAAGAAAAAGACGAAGATGATGAAAAAAAATAAGACGAAGAAGACAAAGAAGAAAAAGTAAAAGACGAAGTAGAAGAAGGCGGCGAAAGCGGAGACGAAGATGAAGAAGAAAAAGACGAAGATGAAGAGGAAGAAGGAAAAAAGACGAAGAAAAAAAAATACAAAGATGAAGAAAAAAAAAAGACGAAGACGAAAGCGAAGAAGAAAGAGAAGAAAACGAAAGAAAAAAAAACAGAAGAGAGATGCTCCTTCCCTTTTTTTCAGGAGGAACATACACCCGTTGACACACATTCATCAACCTGTCGGCCGCCGTCGGTTCAACTGTCGGCAATCACACGCACCGACCAAGCCTGGCGAGTAAAGTCAGAAATGACATGTCAAGTTGGTTCGGAAATGACACGTTAGGTTGGTTTCGGAAATGGCATGTTAGGTTCAAGTTGGTTCAGAAAGGACATGTGAAATTCATGTTACATTCAAGGTGATTCAGAAATGAGATGTTAAGTTGATTCGAAAATGGCATATTAGATTCAAGGATGATTCAGATATGACATGTTACTTAAATTTAGAAAAAAAATGTTAATTTGATTTAGAAATAACATGTTAAATCCAAATAGATTGAGAAATAACATGTTAAACTCAAGTTGATTCCGAAATGACAAGTTACTTAAACTTAAAAATAACATGTTAACATATTACTTAAACTTTGAAATGACGTATCAAAATTCCAAGTAGCTTTAGAAATATATATATATATATAAAATAAAAAAAGCAAGAAATAACATGTTAAATCTTCCTTTCTCAGAATAAAAATAGTATTAATATTCCTTTCTTGACAGGTGGTCCACGATATTCATGTGTGCACGGCAGTCTGATTGCACGACGTGTGAGTTGAGTGGAGATAAAGACAGGGAAGGAGAGAGAGAGAGAGAGAGAGAGAGAGAGAGAGAGAGAGAGAGAGAGAGAGAGAGAGAGAGAGAGAGAGAGAGAGAGAGAGAGAGAGATAGACAGAGAGGAGGATGGACAGGGTGAGGGAGGGAAGGAGGAGAGAGAGAGAGGGGGGGGTAGATAGGGAGAGGGTGGGAGGGACGAGAGAGAGATTGATAGGCAGATAGATGGATAGATAGATAGATAGATAGATAGATAGATAGACAGATAGAGAGAGAGAGGGAAGAGGATTGACAGGGTAAGGGAGGGAAGGAGGGGAGAGAGATTGAGAGAAATAAATAGTTAGACACACAGATAGATAGATAGATAGAGAAAGAGAAAAAATCCTACCTAGACTACATGTATCAGAAAGGCATATATTTTGTTACATGCACATACTTATCTTCCTTTTTTCTGTAACTCCCCCGTCCTCTCTTCTTCCTTCAAGTCGCTTATTTAATAACGTACCGAACGTCTCCCCATTTTCGTGTGCCTTCCTCTCATAAGTCGTCGGTCGATCCACTCACTGTCTCGGCAGCTATGGCATATTCTTCCAAAGTTGCCGTGTAGCCTACGTTATCAGGAATTCCAGTAGATTCCCTTTTTTCTCCCTTATCGTAGCGGTTAACTTGTATCTTGGCTGCTTTGTAGGTTATTTCTCCCTTTTTTGACCTTCCTGTAGGCTACCTGTCCCTACATGGCTATACTGTAGGCTACTTCTCTATGAAGATTATCTTTTCCTATATGTAGTCTTCCTTGCCGTCTTGTAGGCTACGGCTTCCTTCTTGACCTGTATGCTACTCCTCCCTTCCTTGGCCATCCTGTAGTTTGTCTCTATCTTCCTTGCAGTCCTGTAGCCTACCTTTCGCTTCCTTAGCCGTTGTGTTGTCTCCCTCACCCTTCCAGACCGTCCTGTAGCCTAGTATGCCTGCAGGCTTCCTCTCCCTTCCACCTCGCCCTGTAGCCTAATAGCTTCACCCTGTAGACCTGTAGCCTCTCTCACCCTTCCAGCTCTGTAGCCTAATAGCTTCACTCCTTCCAGATCGCCCTGTAGTTCTGTAGCCTCTCTCACCCTTCCAACTCTGTAGCCTAATAGCTTCACTCCTTCCAGATCGTCCTGTAGCCCTGTAGCCTCTCTCACCCTTCCAACTCTGTAGCCTAATAGCTTCACTCCTTCCAGATCGTCCTGTAGCCCTGTAGCCTCTCTCACCCTTCCAACTCTGTAGCCTAATAGCTTCACTCCTTCCAGATCGTCCTGTAGCCTCCTCCTGCCTCCTCCAAGACGGACTTGATGAGAGGTGATCCAACCATACTCATCACCCAGACTGTGATTTTAATGGAGGCAATTAATTACGGTGTTCCTGGAGAGTCCCAGAGAGAGAGAGAGAGAGAGCGTGGACGGATGGGCTGAACGGGTACTCTTGCTCTCCTCTCTCTTCTCTCTCTCTCTGTTTTTTTTCTGGAGGGAAAAATAGAGGAGGGAGAGATTGGGGGAAGGGATTAGAGAGAGAGAGAGAGAGAGAGAGAGAGAGAGAGAGAGAGAGAGAGAGAGAGAGAGAGAGAGAGAGAGAGAGAGAGAGAGAGAGAGAGAGAGAGAGATTTGACTTTTAATGGTACCTTAATGATCCCATAG
>NC_051388.1:56273792-56276292 GCF_015228065.2 Penaeus monodon | reverse complement strand
TCTATGTGTCATATTAAGTATATTCTCACGTATTTCCAAGTAATGTGACGCAAATGATATCCGTTTATATCTATAGTTTAGAGCAGAGGTTCCCAAAGCGGATTATTTATTTAACGATCTTGTTAATCTTGATTTTGACTCGAGTCAAATTCTACAATATTCAATAACGTTATAAGTTACAGTGATCTCCATTACACTCTACATACATTAAGTGCCTCTTCAAGTTCTGTTATCGGTATATAAAAGATGAGGTTCAAAATATCTATTATTATTATTATTATTATTATCATTATTATTATTGTTATTGTTATTATTATTACTTCCACGTTTCTCTGTTTCCAAATGCGTTTTTTAAACTTATTTAATCATACTCTTCAGTTTCTGATTAGAGTCTATAGATACAGATTGTACCTCTTACACGCTTCAGAGGGAAGCTAATAAATCGGTCAGTTTTATTATTCGCATGTACAACAACTCTCGACAGATCTTGCCAGCTATTTGGTTCTCCTCCTTGCCTCTTCCGGAAAGAGTTTTCATAATGTATTTGTTGCCACAGCGCGTTTCGCAAGCTGTTGGGATGTTTATGTGTCTCCCTCTCTCTCTCTCTCTCTCTCTCTCTTGCGTCATCAAAATCATTTCCTCGTCTTTTTCTCCGAGGATGTCAGGGTAAATCGCCTCAGGCTTTGCGTTATTCTTGGGCAGGTCTTAAGGTTGTCCTGATGTATTCGCACGTCCTCTGAACACTGGATCTGCCTTGGTACACACGGACAGAAACACACACACACACACACACACACACACACACACACACACACACACACACACACACACACACACACACACACACACACACACACACACACACACACACGCACACACAGTGGTGTGTTCATGTGCGTCTGTGTATATGCATACATCGATGTCCCGGGTGCAGAATATAAATGGATTCTAATAAAACAGCAATGCATATTATTTACGCCTATTGATTCACAAAAGTCAAAGGCTGGCCAAGCGCTGCCTTGTCTGCAACGATGATGAATTGCGGGAATTGCATTGCAAATGAGAGGATACAATTTCACAGAAAATAATCACGGTAGTTTTAAAATTTCCGGGAAAATTCCCATTCTTGGTTCTCTGAAACGTAAAAAATAAAAGATACACCGTGACTAAAGGAACATATTCTTTGTGTATATGACTTCAATTTTTTGGGAAAGATTTTAGCGCCTCTGAGATTTCTTTTAACTGAAAACAATCAGAAAATGAAAAACAATTCTTTTACCGATATTGTTTTTTTCTTCTTCTTCTTCTTTTTACCATTATTAAGTTGATACGATACAAATGTCGATATTCGTTGAGAAGTGAGAGACAAAAAACCTTTTTAATACATTGTACTGTTCCTGGAGGTTTGTTGATAAAGGAAGTGCATTTTGAATGACAGTAAAGTCGTACAAATATAGGCTTTTTCTTTCGGTATTGTGTTTTCCATCACTCCATAAATATTACTTACTATACCATGCAACAAATCACTTTTTGTAGAAAAACGAATCTCTGGCGGAAATGCGTAATCAATATTTTTTTCCAGAGTGATATGAAAGCATTCTAAGTTCATTTTAAATGGAGTGTGAGTGAACATCTTAGATGTCTTTACATCCCGACTGTTATTCGTTAAATATGCTCTCTGTACGTCTAACCGATAATTTATCAGCTGTTTTAAAAGCTAATTTTACAGCTATTTTAACAGCGAATGTGACAGTTAATTCAACAGCTAATTTGACAGCCATTCTAACAACTAATATATCAGCTAATTTAACAGTTAATATGATAGATAATTTAACAGTTAATGACAGCGAAATTAAACACAGATTCCCATCAATAATCCTTCTCGAGAATCCCTCAGCATCTGCCTAATAGGATGAAGTTAGGACACGTAAAAGGTCTTGTTAAAACACCAGAGGCTTAGTGGTTTCTTGACCTTCTGATAAAGGAAGTAATTTTAATGGCTGGAACACACTATTACTCAGTAACAATTTGTTTAAGGCGATGATAAAAAAGTGTTAATGATAAAAAAAAGTAAAGTGGTCACAATAAGCGAATTTTTTTATAAATGGTGGTACCAGTACTGAAGTAAAGTAATAAATGATAAATTCTAGACGATATATGGCGATTTAGAATAGCAATAATTAACGTCATTGATATAAAGTGCCAGTTCAGGCGCAAGTAAATAATGTTGAGAAATAAGTTATGGAGATCCAGATTCAGGATATTGATATATGTATATGTGTATGTGTGTGTGTGTATTTGCGCATCTCTCTCTCCCTCTGTGTGTGTATGTGTGTGTGTGTGTGTTTGCGCATCTCTCTGTCTCCCTCTGTGTGTGTGTGTGTGTGTGTATAATATATATATATATATATATATATATATATATATATATATATATATATATATATATATATAAATGTCTCTTTCTCTCTCTCTCCCTCCCTCCCTCCCTCCCCCCCCC
>NC_051388.1:56266292-56268792 GCF_015228065.2 Penaeus monodon | reverse complement strand
GGAAAAGGAAAAAGAAACAAATGAAAAAGAAAAAAGAAGAAAAAGAAAAAGAAGGAAAAAAAGAGAAAAAAAAGAAATATAGAAAAAGAAATGCAAAAAAAAGAAAAAAGAAAAAAAACAATTCAAAGAAAAAGAAAAAGAAAAAAAGGAAAAAGAAAAAAAGAAAAAAACTAAGAAAGAAAAAGAAAATGAAAATGAGAAAGATAATGATTCCTGATAATAAAATGACATTAGTAATAATAACAACCATAATAATAACACCGGAAATAATTCCCAGAGAGACAAAAAAACAGTAAGAATGAGAGTAAAAAAAAAAAGAAAAAAAAAAAAATGAAACACATTCACCACGAGACTCATGAATAATAAATAATATGTGAATGTCATGAATTATGTTTTTTTTTTTTGTGGAACTAATCAAGCTGTTTTTTTTATGTTTTCTTGGAATAATTTGTTTGTTTTGTTGCCGAGATTGTTTATTTATTTGCTTTGTTTGATACTATTGCCATGTTAGAAGGTAGAGATAAATAATAAGAATGTGTGATTATGAAGAGAAAAGAGAATCAAGAAAAACGACGAATAAAGATAACAATAATAAAATAAGAATAAAAAGTGAAGAGATTTAATCGAATGAGGAAGTAAAAATTTTTCATTGTTTGTTTTCTTAAGAATTATTATTATTATTCTAAGTTATTGTAAAAAAAAAAAATCGAATTTATGTACAGTGCAAAGATCAGAAAGAACGAGAATCAAACACAAAATATCTCGCAGAAAAAAAATGAATATTAAAAATGCAGAGTAACTACAGCTGTAACATAAACACGTGTAACATGTAGTCAGAAAAAAAAAGTATCGTTACTCTCTGCACAAACTAATATGAAAAATCGACGAAGTGGTGTGGAACGGCGAGGCAAGAAGTGTTCAGCTCCTCATTGAATACATGTATAAGTAACGGCAGCTTTTTTTCTGACTATACAATAACTGTAACATGCACACACACACACACACACACACACACACACACACACACACACACACACACACACACACACACACGCACGCACGCACACACACACACAATCAGATAAAATAATGGCATGTGGGTCTAAGTTTCACGAAAATGCGTTTGTTACTTGTATCGTTGGTAACGTAAGCAGTGATATGTTCACAATAAGAAAGCACAATTTCATGACTGTGGTATATTAACATGAACATATCAGTGAACATATCACCCCTCTCTGGAAGGGGAAAGGGGATCGTTAGGACTGTAGCAACTATCGTAGCCTTACACTGCTCAGTATACCAGGCAAAGTTTTCGCCTACATTCTTTTGAAACGGATCCCCGCCCACCTACTAAGGCACCAAAGCCCGGAGCCTGGATTCACTCCTGGCAAGTCCACAATAGACCGTATCCTAGCGCTTCGAGTAATTGTGGAACTCCATCGTGAGTTCGGTAGTGGGTTGCTTGCAGCTTACATCGACCTCAAGAAGGCGTTTGCCTCGGTACATCGAGAAACGCTATGGGAGATTTTGAGGGAATTCCGACACATATTCCGACACATATTATATAGCAAGCCTATATACCGGTACTAAAAGTGCTGTAAAGTGTGGTGGGGGCCTGTCAAACTTCTTCCCTGTTAATTCAGGGGTGAGGTAAGGCTGTCTCTTTGCAACAACACTTTTCAATACCTGCATGGACTGGATAATGGGCAGAGCTAAAGTCAGTGTGGAGCAACACTAGGCAATATCAAGGTCTCGGACCTTGATTTTGCTGATGATGTTGTATCCTATCCGAGTCCCTAGAGTTTTGATGCATTTAGCAATGAGGCGAAGCCCTTAGGCCTAGAGATCTCCTGGACCCAGACCAAGATTCAGGACTTTGGGGGCCTGTTAGGGGAACCCGTTCAGTTGATTCATGCTTGTGGTAAGGACGATGAAGTCAAAGAGAGCTCTGCATACATTGGTAGTGTAGTCCATATCTCTGGCTGTCAGACCAAGAAGTCAGTAAGTGGATTGGTCTGGCAGCAGGAGCTATGAACTTGATCAACAAGAGCATTTGGAGATGTCGGTACCTATGCAGAAGGACCAAGCTACATGCCTTCAAGGCCTTGATACTGCTAGTTTTGTTCTATGGAAGCGAAACCTTTTACTTGCATAATCCGGGATCGCCAACTCCGGCTATATGGGCCGAGGGCCTGCCTGGAGACTCGCCTCGAGGGATCCTCGTGGCTGGAAGCGAAGGATGGATGCGGCCATGCGCCCCCGTCGGCGTTAGCCCATTGATGATGATGATATCAGTGTTCATGTTATGAATACGATTGCACAAACACAACATTGTTAGCACTTTCTTTCATTTGTAATTAATGTAAAAGTGACAATACTGTCTCCGGGAATATGCATGTATGATAATAATAATAATAATAATAATAATAATAATAATAATAATAATAATAATAATAATAATAATTATTATTATTATTATTATTATTATTATTATGAATAA
>NC_051388.1:56251292-56256292 GCF_015228065.2 Penaeus monodon | reverse complement strand
ATTGCATTGTGCATAGAATTCGTAGCTGGTATTGTGCATAAATCTAATACATACATTTTTGTCTGTTCTCTGGCTAAGTAGCCTAAGATGCCAGAATAATGCCCTAGTCTAACCATCAGATGCCCCGAGTGATTAGGGCTCTCACTAGCACACAGGGAGAGTTGATGACCTATAGAATTTGTACCTTATATAAATATTTCTATATTGAACATAGACTCTGCATATATTATTATGCACCTGACATTGTGTATAAATTCCATGCACGGCATTTTGAATAGAATTCGTACATGATATTGTGTATGTTTGTATAGATTTCGGCCATACCATTGTGCATAATATTCCTTTATAAAGGGAAGTAGGCGGAGAAAATTTAGGGACGAAACGGCAACAGAAAAGAGTAATATGGGGCGACCTTTGATAATGACACGATAAAAAAGTCCATACTCACGTACGTGCATTTTTATATGAGGCTTCATCGAGTATGAGCACTCTTGTGCTCATTTATGTTCAAAAGACAATGATTGTCATGTCTAAGCTCCAAAAACGAGATATTATTATTATTTTTTATTTATTTATTTATTTATTTTTAAGGAAAACATAGGCAACGTTTTAAGTCCAAGGATAAATATATGACCCACCATAGTTCAGCTATTTATCTTACAGACACGAGCCGCCCCTGTACAGACTGCCCTTGAGATATTCCTCCATATGAATAGAAAATAAAAGCGACAACAACAACAAAAACGAAGAAGGTGCTCATAGACCATGATAATTACGTAGCAGTAATGTACAGAATGGATATGTAGGCTCATCGGCTCCGCATTGTACTGTACACCTCCACTGTACGCTGATGTCTGTAACAAGGTCCCTGTAATGTGTAATGTGGCCTATTGTGGCAGTGAACTTGAATAGCGTGGAATTCTTGTCGTTGGCAGGTTTATTTTGGGAAAGAAAGAGAGAGAAAGAAAAAAAAAGAAGGAAATCTGGGAGTAGATTTAGCAGCATCTTTTTACCTCGTCTAAACAAATGGAAACAAAGGGGGACTAAAGAAAAGATAAGAAAAAATGGAAAGAAAATGAAAACATTGTAAATTGGATGTACTCCTGCGTTATTTTGAGTGGAAATAAGAAGAGGGGGAGGGGGGAGGGAGGAGGGAAGATAGAGGATAGAGGAGGGAGGAGGGAGGAGGGAGGAGAGGGGTGAGAGGAGAGAGGAGGGAGGAGAGAGGAGAGAGGAGAAAGGAGAGAGGAGAGAGGAGAGAGGAGGGAGGAGGGAGGAGAGAGGAGAGAGGAGAGAGAAGAGAGGAGGGAGGAGAGAGGGGAGAGAAGAGATAGGAGATAGGAGAGAGGAGAGAGGAGGAGGAAAGAGAAGGAAGGAGGGAGGAGGGAGGGGGGAGGGGGAGGGAAAGGGTGCTCAGGCAGTCGAGGAATGGATATAGGGTATCCGCGGTGGGACTTTGTAATTAGGTTTTAAATTTTTTGGTGTTCTGTGTTAGCATAGTGTTAAAGAGTCATTATTGTAACCTGATATATCCTTCGTTTCATTTTTTTCCCCTTTTTATTATCATTCCCCTTCCCTTCCTCATTTCGCTCGTATTATGTGCTTAGGCATTTTTTTTCCTTTTTTTTGTCTATTTTTTTTTCTTTTTACCTATTTTTACCGGTGATTGGATTTTCTTCATTTTCTTCCTGTTGCTTCGCATTTATCATTCTTTTTTTCTGTCTCTTCTTTTCTCTTTCTCCGTTTCTTTCCCTCTTTTGCTGTTATTTTCCGATCTCCCCTTCCTATTCTTTCTCCCCTTTCTCTCCTACATTCCTTCTTTCCTCTGCTCTTCTCTCTTATCTTCCTCCCTATCTTCCTCTCTCGTATCTCCCTTCCTCTAATCCTCCCTCTCTTCTATCTTCACTTCCCCCTCCCTCCCTCCCTCCCTTCCTCCCTTCCTCCTATCTTCCACTTCTTCCATCTCCTTTTTTTTCTTCTCTCACACCTTCCCTTCCCTTTGTTCTTACTCCAAGACAGATTGGTTATAAAAGGGTTGATATTCCTATTCCCAGTGAGCTTGCAATGGACAAGTTTGAAGCCCGTAATTGTGAAGCCTGTCTGTTGCAAGGTTGAACCGCTCCTGTTTTGCATTTTGTGACTGTCAGAATGACTTACAAGGGAAGTGATGTTCAAGATGAAGAAAATTAATCTGGTATTGTAAAAAAAAAAAAAATAATAAAAAAAGTAAGAAAGAAAGAAAGAAAGAAAGAAAAAGACTGAAACTTTGAGCACATACACAAATAAAAAAAAATCTGTATCATCAGAAAATGAACGTCTTTTATAAGAATTTTGTATAATAAAAGATATTTCTTACTAATTGAACAGATGGTATTTTTCTAGAAATTCATGTAAGTCAACAGCCTAACAACTATTTGTTATTGTCTCAATTAACATATCAAGCCCCCCCCCAAAAAAAAAAAAAGTATATATATATATGTATATATATTATATATATATATATATATATATATATATATATATATATATATATATATATATATATATATATATATATATATATATATATATATATATATATATATATATATACTGTTTTAAAAGCATTACATTATTACGCTAATGCTTTAACACTTTTTACTACAAAATATATCTTTGAGGTATGATGTGTAACATTTTTAAACAAACAAATGTTACTCGTAGCCCCAAGTTATCTGACCTTTTGAGCTCTGGTGACCTTAATACTTAAGTTACTAATATGTTTACCACTTAAACGACTATTTTGGAAGGTACAGCAAGGAAGTATTATATTATTTACCTTTATTTCTGACTATTTTATACAGGAAAAGTCTAGTCTACAGTGAGCGTTGAGATTTTATCTCATATTACTGCTTGGGATATGTATGTACAGAAGAATTATAATACAATCTATTTTCCTATATCTGGAATGAACTGTGAATCATTCTCTAGGTTCTCCGCTCATTTACCATTTCTCTTAACCTTTTGACATTCAATAACTTAACAAAATAATATTCATAATTCACATACTGTGTGGAAGAATATCTCAAACACAGCCATTTAAGATAGAACTCATTCATCTCTCTTTAATTGATGAATAATATCTCACAGATCACGTGCTCTTTACAACACGCTTCTGAAGGCCTCTAGAATAATAACAACTGCATCTTCTGCTGAATCAGGGGTTTACACACAGACACACGCACACAGACCACACACACACACACACACACACACACACACACACACACACACACACACACACACACACACACACACACACACACACACACACACACACACACACTCACACTCACACTCACACACTATTGTATTGTATGTGTGTATGTAAAAAATTGCATTAGCTGTAAGATAGTAAGAGAGAATGAATGATTAAATATGGATTTGAACGTTTAACAAAAAAAAAAAAAAAAAACATCCATAATTATTATCGTCACTGCAATCATTTTGAAACTTACTGAAGTAGATTATCAATAAGGAATATACTGAAAACACTGTCAGGACTTTATTCATGACCACCCTTTTTCAAGCTTAATTTTTACGAAATGACGTCATGCGCATCGTGCTCAGCGTGGAAAATGAGTCATATTAGGCATTACGTCACACTCAAGCTGCTTTATCATATGGCTTGTTACAGATTCGCATAAATTTAGCTTAAGCATGATCATAAAGTTTTTTTTTTCGGAAAGCTCTCTCTTTCTTTCTAGTTCTCTCTCTCTTTCTTTCTTTCTTTCTTTCTGTCTCTGTCTCTGTCTCTGTTTCTGTCTCTGTCTCTCTTCTCTCTCTCTCTCTCTCTCTCTCTCTCTCTCTCTCTCTCTCTCTCTCTCTCTCTCTCTCTCTCTCTCTCTCTCTCCCCCCCTCTCTCTCTCTCTCTCTCTTCTCTCTCTCTCTCTCTCTCTCTCCCTCTCTCTCTCTCTCTTTCTTTCTCTCTCTTATCTCCTGTCTGCATGACATTCATTTAAAAGCAAGATTAAATCGAATGTTCATAAGAATAAAACAGCGGCTGTTTCTCGTCTCTTAGTGTTCAGGTGAACATTTATAATGACAGTGAAAATGAAAATATGCAAACCTTTGTTTTTCCTCACAAAAGGTTTCTGAAGCGCTTATCACTGTAGAGATATAGGAATGCATTGCATTATGTATATGTATGTGTATGTATAAGTGTGCGTGTGTCTGTGTGTATACTTGTGTGCGCCGGTTTTAACTCCTCTGTTGCCAAAGGTTAGCACAAGCAATATTAGCCCCTCTGAATACGAAATCACAGAGACAGTTGCTCATAGAATTCCTTTATGTGAAACCAAATGCTCCTTTGCTACTAAAATGAATCACGTATGACCAGTGTAACTTACGTTTCACTTTTTGTAACGCTAGATATGTTATGGTTTTCATTTTACGTCCCGTATAAAGGTTTCATATGTAAGATCATATGTGGAGGTATATATAGCCTACAACGACAGTTTATTCTTTACATGTATGGATATTTGTATGTGGATGTATGTCTGCGTGTGAGCATACATGTGTTCTTGTGTATGTGTGTTTGAATTTTCCGTGCTTGCATCCGTGCGTGGGTGTATGTGCGTCTCTATATATACACACGTGTAAGTACCTTCCTCTGCGTAAACCCCACCCCCTTTGAAGAGCAGAGCTACTCACAGACCTTTGCACTCGTCGTCGACTCTCCTCTCTCTCTCCTCCTCCTCCTCTTGTCAGTCTAAATGTAGTTCAGATATGTCAGTGATGTCCGTACGCTGTATTCCCTCTACTCACCTTTTGTTCCTGAATTTCTAGAGGCTCTCAGCTTCCCTGCCCCCCCCCCCCTCCATCCGCTTTCAGGTGAACTAGGGGCGTTAGGCAGCCAGCTTCTCCTTTTCAGGGGAGTCGGGAAGTAGCCCTTTGTTGATGGGGGAGGGGGTGGGGGTGGGCTATGAATCTACCTGATGGTGACAGAAAGAGAGGGAGAT
>NC_051388.1:56238792-56241292 GCF_015228065.2 Penaeus monodon | reverse complement strand
TCTTATATGGAGAGTGGGTTGATATCGTTTTGTGAGTGGGCGGGTAGGAGAGAAAGTTGGAGAGGGAGAGAGAGAAGGAGAGGGGAAGAGAGAGGGAGGAGGAGAGGGAGAAGGAAGGGAGGGAGAAGGAGAGGAAGAGAGGGAGAAGGAGAGGGAGAGAGAGGAGAAGGAGAGGGAGAGATAAGGAGAGGGAGAGAGAGGAGGAAGGAGAGGGAGAGAGAAGAGGAAGGAGAGGGAGAGATAAAGAAAGGGAGAGGGAAAAGGAGAGGGAGAGGGATATTGAGAGGGAGAGAGTGTGAGAGGGATATAGATAGAGACAGAGAGACACAGATAGGTAGATAGATAGATAGATAGATAGATAGATAGATAGATAGATAGATAGATAGAGAGAGAGAGAGAGAGAGAGAGAGAGAGAGAGAGAGAGAGAGAGAGAGAGAGAGAGAGAGAGAGAGAGAATAAAGAGACCTCAACGGCATGAAATAAACAAACACACACAAAAAAAAACAAAAATAGAAGAAAAACGAAATGAAAAAAAAAAGAAGACAAAAAAAGAAAAAAAGAAAAAAAAAAGAAGGAAAAGAAAAGAAAAGAAAGAAAGAAAGAAATAAAGAAAAAGACATGCGTCGGTCACCGGGAAAAAAGGAAATTCAAACAAACATAAAACTAACACATCCTTTCCAAGCGCACACAGGACAAAACATCTTTGCAAGGGAAGGGCCTGCGATGCAAATTACTTTCTCGTGGCACTGTCTGAGGAGGAAGGAGTGCCGTGGGGGGGGAGGGTCCTGGGATGCCACGGCTCTTTGAGAAGACCATAAACCAACGAAACTCCTTGGAATGTGGGGCGAAGGAGGTTAGCCCCCTCTCTCCCTCCCTCCCCCCTTCCTTTACTCATACTCTTTCCTTTAGCGTCTCCCGTCTTATTCTCCTTTGCCCTTTCCCCCTTCCTTCTCCTCCTTCTCTTCCCTCTCCTATTCCTCCCTCCCTCCACCCTTCCCCTCTACTCTTCCTCCTCCTCTTCCCTCTACTCTCTCCCGCCTCCCCATCATCATCCTCCCTCTCCTCCTTTTCCCTCAACCCCCTCCCTCTCCTCCCCCTCCCTCTCCTCCTCCTCCCTCTCCCCTCATCCCTCTCCTCCTCATCCCTCTCCCCCCTCCCCCTTTTACACTCTCGCAATCTCCCGAGGGGCCGCCCGTTCTTGTTCCTTTCCAAATAATTTCTGAAGACGTAGTAACCGCAAAAAACATCGTATGGTACCGTTTCTGGTGACACGAAAGTCGCATGGTAGAGGTACATAGAAATAAATACCGTTTCTGGTGACACGAAAGTCGCATGGTAGATATACATAGAAATAAATACCGTTTCTGGTGACACGAAAGTCGCATGGTAGATGTACATAGAAATAAATACCGTTTCTGGTGACACGAAAGTCGCATGGTCAATAAATCTAGTTTTAGCAATGTAGCTCTATATACCATAATATCAACACGATAGAGTGTTCTTTTTTTCATTCAACATACAAATAAGTACCGTTTTTAGTGACAAGAAAGTCGTATGGTGAATCACTTACCAATAAGTATCGTTTTGCTGACACGGAAGGCGTAAGGTGGCAATCTTATTTTTACCTTTTTCTTTTTGACGAATTATTGACTGCTGGCCGGTCGAATAGCCAAGAGAGCGTATTGGAAACATCTATATAAACCTGAAGATGCATAAATACGTATGCTCATTTGAATATTTATTATGTGTATTAAATGGAAATTGAACACACACGCACACGCATACATACATACATACATACAGAGAGAAGAGAAAGAGAGAGAGAGAGAGAGAGAGAGAGAGAGAGAGAGAGAGAGAGAGAGAGAGAGAGAGAGAGAGAGAGAGAGAGAGAGAGAGAGAGAGAGAGAGAGAGAGAGAGGGAGGGAGAATTATTAGTCATTATACACATGTCAATAACCATATCCCTCACACACCAAAAACCTATACTATTTTTTACATAACACAGTCATTCCATACCTTAACACATGTCAGAACTACTGTGTCACGCTCTGGCACGCATGACATGTCTATCAATACAAACTTGTCAAGCGTCTAACGATTATTAGGTTTTCAAAATTCTCCAGTAATTCGCCCTTGTCACGCAATACACTTGAAATAGCCTTTCCATGCCTTTTGTTATTATTCTATTAATTGCATTATCATTGTTTTTGTTATTATAACTGACTCTATTCTTTTCTTTCTTCATATTTACCATGATCATCATCATCTTCTTCCTCTTCTTGTATCATTACCATTATTATCATTATCTCTGTCATACGATATATATGCATAAGTATTGAAAAGCAAATTCATAAGCAGTAAAGGCGAATATCATCTATATGACGCGATGCAAAATATATGATCAAAGTTTATTTGAATTTTACATCACAAAGTAATGAAATGTCGACCGTATTCCGACGAAAGAAGAGAAAGAAGAAATAGGAGGAAGAGAAAAAAAGTA
>NC_051388.1:56223792-56226292 GCF_015228065.2 Penaeus monodon | reverse complement strand
ATTCTATATAATCATCTCCTGTGTTTACTCCCAGACTCTTATATCGCGTTGTGAAAATGACACCAGAGACATCCGAGACAGCAGAATACATTGAGGGTAATGGCAGTTATATTGGTTATGTCCTTGGAAGCTGGATATGATCGTACTCTGTTTTTTCTCGAACTCTTTCATTGTGTCATTTCAGTTTAGATATTTCATTTTGAAGAGGATATTTTATTTTTTTTATTTGCTTTCCAATCTTCGTTGCTTTCTTTTCGTTATGGCTGTAGTTTTGTTGTGGTTTGATTTACCTTAATCTTAATCTTGCTTTAAACCTGTTATTCGTACTGTTTTGCCTTTTATATTTTGCCTAATCAAAACAATATAACGGATATATTTTTTGTAATTGATTTACTAAACACTATTCACACTTACGGCCCTCTCTCAGACCTAGACCGGGATAAGCAAGAGAAGATTTGATGGTGAAACATGGAGGGAAAGCCCGCAGAGTTAAGACGACATTCTCCCGAACTAGCAACATAAACGCCACAATATAGCCTGTGTCACTAGCAATGGAAGTGTGTGATTTACAAGGAATATAATAGCCCCATAGTACAATCTGTACAACATTTTCTAAAGCAGCATGTCAACAAGACCGCACGTGGTGTTTATGGAGGACAGATACAACGACCTCTGTTTCTAATGCAGTTCCATATAGCCATTATCTGAACTTGGAAGTGTATCTGGAAACGCTCCAACTACGATGCTCAGTATTTTTTATATTATGGTAAGAGTGACGAATGTGAACTTAACTGAAAATACGCATTAGTTACAGAGATATATGAGTACTGCGTGATATTTTATTTTTTCGTCAATATAACTATTCATAGTTACAGATAAAAATATGATAAAGAAATATTTGGAATATAACTAAGCTGAAAGAGAGAGAGAGAGAGAGAGAGAGAGAGAGAGAGAGAGAGAGAGAGAGAGAGAGAGAGAGAGAGAGAGAGAGAGAGAGAGAGAGATTTTGGTGAATTTTCATAACGATACATATTGGGACACAAGTTAATCTGAAACATCTCTGCTTCATTTAACTTCATATATTTTGAGTGAATCAACGCAGTCTTCAACAAGACCTGAAAAGCACACGCCATGACATCGATTCCTCTCCTACTCAAGCTCTATCTCTCCTCTCTCTACTCTCGTCTCTTCTCATCTCAGCCTCTCTCTCTCTCCTTTCTCTCTCTCTCTCTCTTCTCTCTTCTCTCTCTCTCTCTCTCTCTCTCTCTTCTCTCTCTTGTCTCTCTTGTCTCTCTCTCTCTCTCTTCTCTCTCTCCTCTTTCTTCTCTTCTCTCTCTCTCTTCTTTCTTTCTCTTCTCTCTCTCTCTCTCTCTCTCTCTCTCTCTTTCTTCCTCCCGCCCTATCTCTTCCCCATCCACTCTACCTACCTCCTTCCCTCTATCTATCCCTCTCTATCTCCCCCCCCCCCTCTCTCTCTCTCCCTCTCCACCTCCCTCCCTCCTTCCCTCTCTCCCTCCCTTCCCTCCCTCCCTCCCTTCCTCCCTCCCTCCTTTCTTCCTCCTCCCCTATCTCTCTCCCCCTACTTCTCTCATTCCCTCCCTCCCCTCCCCATCCCTCCTCTCTGTGCTCAGGGTCAGCCATGCCTTCGCATTTTACAATCCTCTATTTACATACTGTGATGGGATGCCGCATGCTTGGGTCTCCGGTCAGTCTGCTGATTCCTATTCGCATTTTGAGATTTATTTGACATGCGCCTTATTCGTGTTTTTGTTTTGCTTGTTTGTTTGTTTTTTGTCTATTTTATTGTGTTGATGATGATCATAATGATGATCGTAATGATGATGAATTGATGATGGTGATTATGATGATGATAATAATGATAATGATAATGATAATAATGATGATGGTGATAGTAATGATAATGATAGTGACAATGATACTGAGAGTAATAATGGTAATGATTATGATATTAATGAAAATAGTAACGATAATAATGATAATGATTATAATGATAGTGATAATGATAACGATAATAATGAAAATATTGAAAGTGATGAAAATCATGATTATGATGATAATAATAATAATAATAATAATAATAAAGATAATAATGATAATAATAATAATAATAATAATAATAATAATAATAATAATAATAATAATAATAATAATAATAAAATAATAATAATAATCATTATTATTATTATTATTATTATTATTATAATAATAATGATAATGATAATAATAATAGTAATAATAATATTAATAATAACAACGATAATCGTAATGGTAACAATGAGAATAATAGTGACGATGATAATAATGGTATTGAGGGTAATGATGATGATGATAATGATGATGATGATAATGATGATGATAATAATGAGGGGCCATCCATTTTTTCATAATTTTCAGGAGCGTGCAAACCGTACACTGGCATACGCTTCTTAGAACATCATAAAAATGACGCTCCGGATCATATTGGAAACTCCTGTGACAG
>NC_051388.1:56213792-56216292 GCF_015228065.2 Penaeus monodon | reverse complement strand
TTACAACAACCTCAAGCGGTACCTTCGCTCACATGCTCTTTGATGTGTTCTTTCTTTCCTCTGACCGAAGTTCATATTGCGTCCTCAGATTACAGATCAAACAGCACGCCAAAAGTGGCTTGTGTGTCACACACGCTCATGCAGATGCATACTCACACACAAAAACACACACACGCGTGCATGAAGACATACATATACATGCAAAAGCGTGTGTGTGTGTTTGTGTGTGTGTGTGAGTGTGTTTGTATACACACACACTCACACACACACACACACACACACACACACACACACACACACACATATATATATATATATATATATATATATATATATATATATATATATATATATATATATATATATATATATATATATATATATATATTATAGATATACATATATTATAGATATATATATATATATATATATATATATATATATATATATATATATATATATATATATATATATATATATATATAATATATATATACATATATACACACAAATATAAACACACAGTAAAATATGTACACACAAACACACACATATGTGTATGCGTGTGTGTGTGAATATGTATATGTATATGTATATATATATATATATATATATATATATATATATATATATATATATATATATATATATATATATATATATATATATATATATATAATATATATATATATATATATATATATATTATATATATATATATAATATATATATATATATATATATATATATATATATATATATATATATATATATACACACAGACAAATGTAAACATTTGACCCCAACATCATGCTCGTACTCCGAAAAGAAAAAGTAACAACAACGGTCAATTGTTCCCATCAACTGATTATGTAACTGCGGATTCCTCGCCTGAAAAAAATATATATATATTATGGACCTGATAGATATAGAGAATAGTTTTGGATTGCTCTTCGGCTTGGCTTGGCGTCCTCTGAAATGCAAATTACAGTAGTCAGACATTAGGTAATTATGTAAATTCACAGGCCTTTTGCACAACGTTGCTATGCGGTCGAGTTTGCTGGGAAATTTACTTAATGTATTGAAAGTCAATTTTGATTCAGGAACCACACTCAAATTGCATCACTTTATTGTATATTGAAACTGCATTCTCCTTTTTCCAAACTTCAGACTACATTCCTTTGTGTTTAGACTACATTTCATCAGGTATTTGGTCTAGAGTCAGGCTTCAGTTAAACCACATTTCATTATAATGCGTTGGAGGTACTTTCCCCCCTCCGGCCATCTATGTTTTTCACTCGAGTAACTTCGGGAATCTCTTGTTAGATCCGATTTCTTAACAACTCAATTTATTAGAAGGGCTTAGATTCTCCTAACGATGGTTATGTGACGCTGGTTGACAAATATGCAATAGGGAAAGTGGATAATTCGCTTCCATGGCGGAGTTAAAAGGATGTTTCTTCCATTTTTTTTTATGACGCTGTGTTTCACTGTCAAATGAAACGCACCTCAGACCGTAGAAATTACGGAAGTAATTTCCCTTATCATAAAAAAGAAAAGAAAAAAGAGAGAAAAAAAAGAAAAAAAAAGGAAAGAAAAACTTGTAAAGAATCTATCAATTTAGGGGCAAACTAAGATAAAAACTTTATACTTATCGCCAGGACTTGAATGCAAGCGTCGAGAGGCAAAACTTCGGGCCTCATTCCGGAAGACACTGGAGGACGAATCCACACACACATCACACTCGAGAGGCGTTATGAAGCCGAGGTCGACCTTGGCGTTCGCGACTCGCAGGGAAAATCTTTATTACTTTGGATCAAGGATGCCGCTGCGTCTTCCGAACCGTGGGATAACTCTGAAATGTCTCTCTTCTCTGTTCTCGCTGTGTTGCTGATGCGTTTTTCTCTCTCCCTTTAGGATTTGCTTTATTGAAATTTCGCTGCCCGTTCCTATTTTATTTGTTTGTGCTTATGTTTTATGGTTTACGTCTGTTTTTTTTTTTAGTCACTGTCTATTTGTCTGTGTGTGTGTCTACTTGTCTGTCTGTCTGTCTGCCTACTTGCCTGTCTACCTACTTGTCTGTCTGCCTGTGTTTCTCTCTCTCTCTCTCTCTCTCTCTCTCTCTCTCTCTCTCTCTCTCTCTCTCTCTCTCTCTCTCTCTCTCTCTCTCTCTCTCTCTCCCTCTCTCTCTCTCTCTCTCTCTCTCTCTCGCCCTTTTTTCTATGTCATGCTATCTATGTATCCATCTATCCGTCTCTCTCTCTCTCTTTATTTCTCATTTTCAGTATGTCTGTCTATCTGAACGCCTGTCTATCTCTTTCCTTATCTTCCTTTCAACCTGTCTCCCTCTCTTCTCCCAACCCTCTCTCCCTCTCTCCTTATATCACCCTCTCCCTCCCTCTCTTCCCTTCTCCCCTTCTCTTGTTCTTTAACGACCGCATTCTTCCACTCTCTTCCATTCCCTTCTCCTCTGCTTTGTTTCCCCTTCGATCACATGCCA
>NC_051388.1:56181292-56188792 GCF_015228065.2 Penaeus monodon | reverse complement strand
CACACGCGCGCGCACGCACACACACACACACACACACACACACACACACACACACACACACACACACACACACACACACACACACACACACACACACACACACATATATATATATATCGTCTACTATCCGATATATAGAATACGAAACGAAGCCTTTGTGTTTTAGGTCGCTACTAAACAGGAAAAAAATCGTATAAAGTTCTTTATTTTCATATTTTACGGTTTATAGCTCTAGAATCTCATGGTTACAATATGCAAATCCATAATGTCATTATAATAACACTTTAACAAGACTCCCCCCCCCCCCCAACACACATACCCAGTTAACCCATGGATAACGCGCTCACGTAAAAGGGGGGTCGGGAGAAATAAGAAATAGCGTGAGCCAGCTGTAAGCGATATATTAGAGAACTGCTAAAATACGATATCGTGAGTACAGCGAAACGGCGGACTTGTCAGGTTTCTTCGATAATTTTCTCTTATCTATGGCTCTTCTTACACACCGTCTTCTACTTTCAGATCCGTAGAATCTTGTAGCTTAACGATCCTTTTTTTGACGTGTATGTTTCACCCTCCATTTACAGAAAGAAATATCGTTTTACAACCTTCTCCCTCGTTTGTTTATGTACCTATTTATTCATTTAATATTATTATTACTATTTTATTTTGTTTGTTTTTGTTCTCTTCTTGCAAACTTTCGGATTCGTAGAATTTTGTAGTTTAACGATCCTTTTTGGCGCGAATTGGACGTATGTTTCACCCTTCATTTAGAGAAAGAAATATCGTTTTAAAATTACCCTCCTTTTTGGTTTATTTATTTATATATTTATTATTTTGTCTTATTTCTTTTACTTTTGTTCTCTTTTTTTATTATTATTCTAAGGCATTTTTATGAATACGCTCGTAGGGAAATAGAGAGGGAAACAAAGGGAGAAGAGACACGGAGACAAAAGACGATCGAAGGAGCGCTTTTTTTTTTACTCGATTTCTCCCCCCCCCCTTATTTAGACACGTCAGTTTTAAACCTTGCCTTAGGGGGAATCTCATTACCGGTACGCAAAAATCAGTCTTTTGATATTATAAAGAGATGCTATGGTTTCCAAACCCGAAGTGAAAGGCGGTTTTGTTTTGAACCTCGCCAAGCGTGATCGTACTGGAAGCAACAGGTGCAAGACCAAGGTACCTTACGTGTTGTAAATCATTAGTCGTTGTCTCTTATCTGTTTCTTATCATGAAATTGATTATGATAAAATGTATTAATGATGAATATTTAGAGCATCACATCACATATTCTAAATCACGTATTTTCATTCATCATTCGTATTTGTATTAATGAGTGAATTCATATTGCAACAAGGGAAGCAATGTTTATAAATCAGAAAAGTTATAAGCGTAAAATAGATTATTACACCTTGAATGGAAATCAGAAATCACCATTCTTCAGAGGCTGTCGAGAATCTGGACACAAAACTGAAGAAAAAAAGAAAGAAAAAAACAGTAACAGGGTCCCATTTACTTCATTAATGGTTCACTGAAGCTCACTCCCAAAAGCCCCCGCACATTCTAGCAATAACCCTCTAAGAGCAGGAAAAAATATGGTTATGGAAGAGATCCCACGTTGTAAATGGACGCATTATGCCCGCGTACTTGGCTATCAGCTGATCCAGTCCGTTTTAACTCTTGCATGCTTCTCTCCCTCTCTTCAAAATCCTTCCCTGGCAATTATCGCCTCCTCTGCACCACGTTCTTAATTATTCAGTAGACTGGTTTAGCTCCGCACACAAACACCACCAACGCCATCAACTTCACACGCGAAGTTTCCGTCGTCATACGCCACTTTCGAACTTCTCCGAAAGCCTACACGCGGTTATCCGACGCCGTTCGGTCTTCGGGGAATTCAAAGTCGTCAGGCAGAGATGCGAACACCACTCTACCGTTACGGATTGGCGTTTGCCCAGTCAAGGGTCAGTCAGTCAGTCAGTTACTTAGTCATTTCGTTAGTTAGGTAGTTAGTCAGTCAATTCGTGTTAGACAATTCGTTTGTTAGTTGATTAGTCAGTCAATTCGTTAGTTAGTCGGTTATTTGGTAAAGTCCTTAGTCAGTTATTTAGTCAGCCATTGGTTAGTCATAGTTAATCTGTGAATCAGTCAGTCAGTCAATTCGTTAGTCATTTAGTCAGTCAGTCAGCCAGTCAATTCGTCAGTCAGCCAGCCAGCCCACCTGTCAGTCAAGGCAGAAGGCAACATCGTCCTCAAGACGCGAGACTCCATTTATGCCTCCAATCAGGCCCATCATCCGGCCAACTTTCCGCTTAAAATAGTCCCTTGAAATTCACTCTTACGGTCTCTGGGGTTGTGTTATGACCGACGTGTTGTGGTGGCTGATGCGGAAGTAGGGGGGGGGGGATGATTCGCATGTGGAAGTGGGTGTTTGTGGATGTTATTAGAGGAAATGTGAATGTGTACACAGATATATACGTACAGACACACACATGCACTTACAGATGAACATATACATACATATATAGACACTCGCATACAAACAACATACCAACACACACAAACAAAAAGAAATACACACAGAAATCGAGAGAGAAAAAACACACACACACAATAAAGAGAAACGTAAACAACTCCCCCCCTCCCCAAGACAATACCCCCTCCAAAAAAAAAAGAAAAAAGAAAAAAAAAGCAAACACACACACATAAAAAAAAAAAATCTCACACCACACAAGATTGAAACACGGACAGGATAAACATCGACGTGGTTATCAGTCTCGAAGCAGATACGAACCTAAACGTCTTTCTTCAAAAACAAAGAAGGTCGACCGACCGGCTTGACGTGCGGTTGCTCTGCCCTTGACGCCGCCCTCGGTCGCTGTTGTTTCTGTACGGCCGATTGGAAAAGAGTCAAGGGCGTTCGGTTGGGAAAGGGAGGAGGAAAGGGAAGAGGAGAAGGAGAAAAAGGAGGAAGAGGAGGCGGGAGGGGGAGGGATGGGGAGGAGGAGGGAGAAGGAGGGAGGGAGGGGGAAGAGGAGGAGGGAGAGGGACAGGGGGGTAAGGAAGAGGGAGGAGGAGGCGGAGGAAGGAAGAAGGAGGAGGAGAAAAGGGTGGAAGAGGAGGGGAGAGGAGAGGAAGAGAGGGAGTGGGAGGAGGAGGAGGAGGAAAAGAGTCAAGGGGGTTCGTTTTTGAAAGTGAAGAAGGAAGGAATGAGGAACAGGAGAAAAAAGAGGAAGAGAAGGAAGACGGGAAAAAAAAAAAGATGAAGAGAGGGGTAATGGGAGGGGGGGAGGATGGACAGAGTCAAGGAAAAAGGTGGAGAGGGAAGGGGAGGGGAGGAAGAGGAAGAGGAAGAAGAGGAGAAGGAAAAGCAGGAAGAGGGTTCGGTGAAAAAGCGAGAAAGACAAGAATAAGGAGAAACAGAGGAAGTGGAGTAAGGGGAGGAGGAGGAGGAGAAGCAAAAGAAGAAAAAATAGGAAGAAGACTAAGGAATAACAATGCACATTTCCAGACGCGCCATTGGGGTTTTGAGTGGGGCGTTATTTATTTAGTGGAGAGTTATTGGGAATGCTACGTACAAGGAAGATGGAAGGAGAAGAAGAAGGAGAAGAAGATGGAGAAGGAGAAGGAGAAGAAGAAGAAGAAGATAGAAGAAGATGGAAGATGATATAGAAGAAGAAGATGGAGGAAGAAGAAGAAGAAGAAGATGATGATGATGATGGAGAAGAAGATGGAAGAAGAAGAAGAATAGAGAGAGAGAGAGAGAGAGAGACAGGAAGGGGGGGAGGAGCACATAGAAGAAAGGCATATTTGAAAGAATATTTTGCTGGTATTAAACACACACACACACACACACACACACACACACACACACACACACACACACACAAACACACACACACACACACACACACACACACACACACACACACACACACACACACACACACACACACACACACACACACAAACACACACACACACACACACACACACGCACACACGCACACACACACACAGAAAAGACAAAAAAGAAGAAGAAAAAAAAAAACGCAGGATCAGCAGAAAAGCAAAAACACAACCAAGAAACCGAAATAGAAAACGGAACATCCAAAAGAAAACGAAATTGCTAAATAATCACTTTAACTTACATTCCGTTTCACGTTCGTTCACAAAAAAGGAAGAAAAAAAAAGAGAAAAGAAAGAGAGAAAGAAAGAAAAAAATGGAAAGAAAGTAAGAAAAATAAAAAGAAGAAAGAAAAATGAGAAAATAAGTAAAGAAAGAAAAAGAGAAAAGAAAGAAAGAAAGAATTAAAAAGAAAAAGAGAAAAGAAAGAAAGAAACAAAAAATAGAAAAGAAAGAAATAAAAATAAAAATAGAAAAGAAAAATAGATAAGAAAGAAAAAAAAATAATGGATAAGAAAGAAAAAGAAAAATAGAAAAGAAAAAAAGGAAGAAAGAAAGAAAGAAAGAAAGAAAGAAAGAAACGACGGAGAACCGTAGAGAAAGAAGATCAAGTGAACGACATTCTTTGCAATTCCTTCAGTCCTTCAATTCTCATGTTTTTATATATCTATTTCTTTCTTTTTTTCTTTCTTTCTTTCTTTATTCATCTACTTATTTATCGATCAATTTCCCTATCTATCTATTTACTAATTTGTTCATTTATTCATTTATTTCATAATCCATTCATTTACTTTTAAAAAAATTCATTTGATAATCTAGTCAGATACTTAGTACATTCATTTACCCATTTATAAACTTTTTAAAAATTCACACACCTTTATTAAAAAAAAAAAAAACAAAAAAAAAAACGACGCGTTGGAAATTTAAGTACAGAATCACCCGCGACGAAGGATTCTAAAGTGACAGTTAATTGGAGTTTCTCTTAGCCTGTTTGGTCGTTAAAGGGTGATTGCTCGCGCCGTGGATACCTCGAGGCTCAGGTATTTCTGGTGTAGAGAGAGAGATGGAGGAGAAAGAGGAGAGATGGAGGAGAAAGAAGAGAGGTGGAGGAGGAAGAAGAGAGGTGGAGGAGGAAGAAGAGAGGTGGGGGAGAACGAAGAGAGGTAGAGGAAATAGGCGTGGAAGGAAGAGTGAGAGAGAGCGAAAGGGAGAGAGAAGTATTATTTGCTTATTTAAATGCATGGGAGGGAGGGAGAGAGGGAGAGGGAGAGAGAGGGGGAGGGAGAGAGAGGGTGAGAGGTGAGAGAGAGGGAGAGAGAAACAGAGACAGAAACAGAACCAGAGACAAAAACAGATAGAGACAAAGAAACAAAGACAAAGACAGACAAACACACAGACAGAAGTGCGAAGGAGGGAGAGAACACCCACACGAGGATCCTCCAACGTGAACCCCTAAACAGCCTCTTGGAAGCCACTGTCCCTCATCGTGACAGCAGACGAGCTCCTTCCTGCTGTCTACTTACGCGAATTCCTGCTGTCTGTGAGTGGCCTCGGTCGTAACGAACGTCTTTTCCTTGGTGTTCTATTATTATAGCTTGTTGGTACATGTTCCTTGCCTTCGTCCGCTGGTTTTTAATGAAGCGTCGTTAGTTATGAGCGAGGGAAGGCTGTTGCTACGATGTTAAGGCGTTTCAGCTGTCTAATCTGTTCTCATTAAATAAATTCAGCTAGGCTTGACTCCGGCATTGTTCAAGGAAGCTCACATTTACTCGAACATTTAGCCAGGTCGCTTGAACATGCACCTTCCGCCCTCTTGCATATATTAGCCCCAAATGCACCGTTTGGCCGGAACGTAATCTGTTCGCTGCTGCGTCCGTATACGCACAAACACATCCATACGTATACGTATGCATATAAACACACACACACACACACACACACACACACACACACACACACACACACACACACACACACACACACACACACACACACACACACACACACACACTACACACACACCGCACGCACACATACATGCATATAAACACATAATCATACATATAACCATACATCCATACGTAACACACACTGTTATTCATTTCCATACTGTGCGGTGTATGGTACATGGGCAAGCCTTTTCTTAGGAAATGGGAAATGCAGTTTTGCAAATGGTGCAGGTCTTTATCCCCCTCTCTCTATTTATTTGTTTCTCTCTCTTTCTCTGTCTGTCTGTCTGACTCTTTCTCTCTCTATATCTATCTATCTATCTATCTATCTATCTCTTTCTCTCTCTCTCTATTTATCTATCTATCTTTCTTTCTCTTTCTCTCTTTCTTCCCCTCTTTCCCATTTCGCTCCTTCCCTCCCTCCCTCCTTTCATCTCCCTACCTCCCTCCTTCCTTCCCTCCTTCCCTCTCCCTCCCTCCCTCCCACCCATCTTAAAGTAACTTCCCCAACATTTCCTTCCGCTTTCGCTTTTATCGCCCCCTCCCCCCTACAACCCCCCCACCGGCAACAACTCCCCCCCCACCGCGACAACCCCCCTCCCCCTCCCCCCACCGCGACAACCCTCCCTCCCCCCCCCCCTCACCTCCGAATGACGTCGCGTGAATCAATTCATTTTGCATCAAAGGAGTCATTTCGACCGCACGCGCCTCCCCTTGCAATGTTTCGTGGGTGACTGGGGGTTGGGGGGGGGTTGGGGGGTGAGGTTGAGTCTATCCTCAGATGAGAAAGGCTTTTGTGTGTCGGATGGGGCTGGTTCGTGTAATTCCTGGTCTTGAGGTCCGACGCCGCTAATCTGGTTATTTTCTCTCTCTTTCTCTCTCTCTCTCTCTCACTCTCGCTCGCTCTCGTTCTCTCTCTCTCTCTCTCTCTCTCTCTCTCTCTCTCTCTCTCTCTCTCTCTCTCTCTCTCTTCTCTATCTATCTCTATCTATCTATCTATCTATCGATCTATCTATCTATCTGTCTATCTATCTATCTATTTCTCTCTCGTACTATAGATATGTCGGTTTTTCTCTCTTCTTGTCTTTTGTCTCCAAGTCCCTGTCTCTGTTGTTGTTTCGGTCTGTCTTTTGTGTCTTGTTTCTATTTCTGTCTCTCTCTCTTTTTCTTTCTCTCTCTTTCTCTCTCCTTACCTCCCTCCTCCTCCTCTCTATCTCACTTCTTCTCTCTCTCTCTCTCTCTTTCTCCCTCTCTCTCTCTCTCTCTCTCTCTCTCTCTCTCTCTCTCTCTCTCTCTCTCTCTCTCTCTCTCTCTCTCTCTCTCTCTCTCTCTCTCTCTCTCTCTCTTTCTGTCTATCTATCTATCTATCTATCTAGTTCTTTGTTAATTCTCTAACCTTGGTAATACATACAAATCAATTTACTTATTCATTAAGATAATTAGTCTAGTCACTCGCAAACAGAAAATGAGCAGTTTAATAGATCTCAGTAATCTAATTAACGATTCCTGGATGACTATATAAATGACAGGCATGCAAAGATGAAAAGAAAAAAAAAGAAAGAGAGAGAGAGAGAGAGAGAGAGAGAGAGAGAGAGAGAGAGAGAGAGAGAGAGAGAGAGAGAGAGAGAAATAAAATCAGCGTCA
>NC_051388.1:56174766-56176192 GCF_015228065.2 Penaeus monodon | reverse complement strand
CCCTTCGATCTCACTTCTCTCCTCTTTCTGTGCATCATTTCTGTGTTTTTCGCTTTTGTTTTTTATCTCTTGCCTTCCCTTTGATCTCTCTTCTCTCCTTTTTTTGTGCCTTCCCTTCGTTCTCCTCTTTAGCTCTTTCTCCCTCCTCTCTCTCCATCATTCCTTGACTGTCTCTCTCCCTCGTCTCCTTCCTTCCCTTTCCATCCCTTCCTTTGCTCCTGTTCTCCGCCATCCCCTCCTTTTCTCTTTCTCAATCTATCCCCTTAAAAGAAAAATATACATTTTGGTCAATATACAAATAAGTATACTTTTATTGTATATGAAAAAGCTAATAAAACTTTCCTCTTTCTTTCTCTTCACAGGTAAGAGCTGATAGTCGAGGATGTGACACTTGAATGTCATAACACCACCACTTGATGCCAAATAAAAAAAAAAGAAAAAAAGAAAAGAAAATATGGAAATGGAGAGTTAGTGAGTAAAGATATCCTTTATGTGTGTGACTGTTTGTTGCGGATCTCTCTATTTCTTTTTTTTTTCTTTCTCTCTTTCTTTCTCTCTCTCTTTCTCTCTCTCTCTCTCTCTCTCTCTCTCTCTCTCTCTCTCTCTCCGTCTATCCCTCTCTCTCTCTCTCTTTTTCTCTTTCTTTCTCTCTCTATTTCCCCCTCCACGTACCAAGGCCACCAAATATCTAGTGTCTCCGAGTTCATACAGTTAATACAGCTCTGGCCTGTACTCCCTCTACCCCGTCTTATTACCTACTCAACGGCACGGGCGCAGATTTCGATCCTGTCACCAGCCGTATTGCAACGCCAGATTGCTTATTGCAGTTGCAGCCGGTCAGAGAGGCGTTGCGTGTTCCGGTTATGCAGAGTGACCGTTCCCAAGCAATTGCACTCTGGCTTAATCGGCAGCGGGTTCGGGAGGCTATAGATCACTTAGAATTGCCCCCCCCCCTCTCCCCCTCTCTCCCTCCCCCCTCTTCCCTGTTCCCTCTCTCTCGTTCCCCCCTCTCCTCTCCCTCCTCGCTGTACCCTCTTTCCCTCTCTCTCGTTCCCCCTTCTCTTCCCCCTCCCTTTCATACCCTGTTTCCCTCTCATCTACCCCCTCCCCCCCCCCCGTTCCTCTTTCAATCTCCTCTTCCTTGTTTCCTCTTTCATTGCCTCCTCCCGCGTGCCCTCTTCCCTACTCTCGCCTCCAGTCCAATTTTCCCTCTCCCCTCTCCCCTCTCCCCTCTCCCCTCTCCCCTCTCCTCTCTCCCCTCTCCCCTCTCCATTTCCCTCACCCTGCGTCCCCGTCTCCTCTCCCCGTTATCTCCCTCCCCCTCCCCCCTCCCCCCTCCATCGACGCACGCATGCTGGATCGCACTCTTTGGCATTATGCGTGAGTGCCATGACTCGGCCCTGCTGAATACCGGAAGGGTGCCGTG
>NC_051388.1:56164766-56167266 GCF_015228065.2 Penaeus monodon | reverse complement strand
ATATTGATGATTAATATTATAATGATAGTAACAAAAACAAAATAGTGACCATAGTGTCGGTAAAGCTGGCTACAACGACAAAGATAATAAGAAAGGTGATAATGATAGTGATACTAATGAAAATGATAATAACAATGATAAAAGATAATGATGATGATGATGGTAATGATGATGGTGATGATGATGATGATAATGATGATGATGATGATGATGATGATGATGATGATGATGGTGATGATGATGATGATGATGATGATGATGATGATGATGATGATGATGATGATAGTAACAATATTAATAAATCATTAAGTCATAAGGTGATAATATAACGATGACATAAAATGATAAAACCACAGATAACAAAGCTGATAATGATAACGATTATCATAACCACCGTCAATTCTAGTCTCACAACAAACAAAACCGAAAGAATTAAAACCAAGAAGATTACTAACTTCCTTATTCACTTTACCAGAGTTTCCCCCCAAAGACGAAATATCTGGCACCATCCCCGCGACGAAAGATAGATAAAACATAAAAGATCTATCGCCTTTTTCACGTAAACGAAGGCTGGGTTGCATCCCGTGGCGACGCGTCTCTCAGGCGGGGAGGAAATTAACAAGTCCCTCTCGTGGTTAAAAGGGCGATATACAATGTCTCAAAAGTGAATACGAAAAGCTTAGTAAGTAATTGGGAGTAGGAGGAACCTAGGGGGAAATTTTCCGGGTAAAATGATTATCAAATACCTTGCTCGTCATATATATATATATATATATATATATATATATATATATATATATATATATATATATATATATATATATATATTAGAGAGAGAGAGAGAGAGAGAGAGAGAGAGAGAGAGAGAGAAAGAGAGAGAGAGAGAGAGCTTTGTATTCGTAATAAATTGATTTTTTTTTTATTTCTAGAGCTCAAACACATAGAAATATAAAAATAAGTAGGATATGTATGTGTGTGCATGTGTTTGAATAAACATTATCATATATGTACATACCTAAAAGTCTATTATGTAAGTACATACCTGCTTTTGTATAGATACTATCATAAATGTGTGTGTGTGTGTGTGTGGGTGGGTGTGCGTCCGTGCGTACGTCCGTGTGTTGTGTGTGTGTGTGTGCGTGTGTGCGTGTGTGTGTGTGTGTGTGTGTGTGTGTGTGTGTGTGTGTGTGTGTGTGTGTGTGTGTGTGTGTGTGTGTGTGTGTGTGTGTGTGTGTGTGTGTGTGTGTGTGTGTGTTTTGTGTGTGTGTGCGTGCGTGCGTGTTCGTGCCCTGTCCTCGTAAAGCAATGTAGGTATTCGCCTCTTCAGCAGCGCCAGGCACGGGAGGTCTTTGTCAACACCATCATCTCCATGCTTATCGGATTAATTACCTGCAGCCGAGAGATAGCGACGTGCCCCGAGGATCTTTCACTACCTTATTTCAAGGATTACCTGTGAGACACACTGACATTTGGCAAGGTAGCACAGGTCCGTAAGGGTGCTATGAGAAGAGATATTTAACAACAAATTATGGAGATTTGTTTTTGTTAGTATAAGGACCCTTCAGTGATCGAATCACTGAAGTTGAACGCAGTGTTGTGTGTGTGTGTGTGGAGAGGGGGCTGTGCGTGTGTGTGTGTGTGGAGAGGGGGCTGTGCGTGCGTGTGTGTGTGTGTGTGTGTGTGTGTGTGTGTGTGTGTGTGTGTGTGTGTGTGTGTGTGTGTGTGTGTGTGTGTGTGTGTGTATGTGTGTGTGTGTGTGTGTGTGTGTGTGTGTGTGTGTGTGTGTGTGTGTGTGTGTGTGTGTGTGTTTTTGTAATTCTATATCAACAAGGATCCTTTTTGAATAGATGCATGCCAATGGGGCATCCCCTCAGACTGGGGTTCGGTTGAAAACATATATATATATATATATATATATATATATATATATATATATATATATATATATATATATATATATATGAATAAAAAAAACCCTGCAATACACCATATAAATATATCCCATAAGAAGCCCCCCCCCCCCACGATCAATCCTTTGAAAAATAAATAAATAAATAAAATAATAAACAAATAAATAAAATAAAATAGACAAATAAATAAATAGAGAAAAACAATACAACCCAGAAGCGCTAACACACACAACCATAAAACCATAACCTTTAGCGAAGCACAGGAGGCCAACGGAAGGGGGAATAAACACGAAAACACATGTTCTGTCGTTCACAAGGGCTCTGGGACGCCGGGGAAGTGACGGCGTTTTGCATGAGAAAAGACACTGCTCTCGATACATTTTAAAATTCAGCGGGAGTCGAACGGGGCTGATGGAATTGTGCTAAACAGGAGAACGGCGGAATTCCCAGCTCTTGATCAACTTCTGTTTCGCACTCACTGTTGAAGCGTCAGGTGTAAAAGTTTCATATATATATATCCTACATATGTTTAGGGCAAAAGGCAAATGGGGAAGTTACACGGTGAGATGATGTTTTAGAACTGATGTTTA
>NC_051388.1:56154766-56159766 GCF_015228065.2 Penaeus monodon | reverse complement strand
TTATCAAAGTACGCAACCAAAGGAGCAACATTGCAACAAGTCCTTCTCCAGAAATACAAGCTTTCTAATATGTTGACGAGAGAAGAACGAGGGGAAGAAAGAGAAAGAGAAAGAGAAAGAGAGAGAGAGAGAGAGAGAGGAGAGAGAGAGAGAGAGAGAGAGAGATAGAGAGAGAGAGAGAGAGAGAGAGAGAGAGAGAGAGAGAGAGAGAGAGAGAGGAGAGAGAGAGAGAGAGAGAGAGAGAGAGAGAGAGAGAGAGAGAGAGAGGAGAGAGGAGAGGAGAGAGAGAAGAGGAGGAGAGAGAGAGAGAGAGAGAGAGAGAGAGAGAAAGGAGAGAGAGAGAGAGAGAGAGAGAGAGAAGAGAGAGAGAAGGGGAGGAGAGAGAGGAGAGAGAGAGGAAAGAGAGAGAGAGAGAGAGGGGGGGAGATAGACATGATGAGCGCGCCCCCGGAAGATGATTTATGAGATGATTCTCTGAGATTGATGAAAGGACTTCCTCGTCGTGATAAAAAAAAAAAAAAAAAGCCTGTAGGCCTACTCAGAGTAATCACGAATTTCAACATTGCAGGTTGAAATGAAGCAATGGGAAATATAATTTGATTGATGAGTAATCTGCTGTGTAATTAAGTGATAGGAGAAACATTGAAGAAGAATTTTGTCTTTTGATTAATTGATTTTCATTAGTTATTCCTGACGTTATTCGTTATTACTTTGCATGCGATGTCTATAGAGAAAGAACATTTCATATTCTGTTATAACAAAAACAGAGAATGAAATGTTAAATAGAAATAGATTAACACTGTCTTTAGCTCCGTATTTTATGCCTGTCTGCTAACAACAATCATAGAAAACGACGAAACGCTAACAAATCTGACAAAGTGAAATATTGAGTGAGCTGCAGGGAACGAAAATTACACAAAGGAAACTGCGACCTTCCATTTAACAGAACACATGTAATTTTGAAGCACAGAAACAGCGCAGCGAAGGCCTTCAGTTAGGACACGTGAAAAAGAGCCGCTCGGTGTGCTTGGAGCTAAAAAGAATCTGCTTGTTATTTGTTGAAGCAAATTGTTGTATGACAGTGATGCTTGAGTCTGAAGTCATCAGGGAGAATGAATGTTGTTAAGCTGAAGTGTGTACAAGTACGAGTACGCATCCCTAGAATGTACATGTGTACAGTTTGTTGTAGTTGCAACAGTATGGATTATACTGTGTGTGTTTGTGCGTTTATGTGTGCTTGTAAAGAAGAAGAAGAAAAAAATATGGACACACACACACACACACACACACACACACACACACACACACACACACACACACACACACACACACACACACACACGTACACACACACACACACATACACACACATTTGAATTACGCGACTCATCCGGTACTTTTGGAAACTTACCAATACTGCCATTGTGTTTGAAATACAATATCAGTGAAAGTGACAGCTTTGTTTGGCATCATTTCTCTCAGTCTTGGGGCAAAAATGGAAATAGAAGGTGGAGAAGAAGGAGGAAAAGAAGAAGAAGAGGAGGAGGAGGAGGAGGAGGAGGAGGAGGAGGAGGAGGAAGAAAAAAAATGAGGAAGAGGAGGAGGAAGAAGAAGAAGAATGAAAAAAGGAGAAGGAAAGGAGGAAAGAATAAGTATTATATTAAGGGTAGAGATACGGCGAAAGAAGAGAGAGATAAAAAAGAAAAAAAGAAAAAAAAGAACGAAGGAAGGGACGAATAAGAAAAGGATCAACGGAAAGGGAAGAGGAGAAAGAAATATCAAGAAAAACAGTTTTTGTCATTTACGAAGAGAAAAGAGGCCACACTTTTGCGAACGTCTCTGAACCTACAAATCCCGAAGTATTTCCAAGTAAGTTAGGGAAATAACTGTCTCTTTTCCTTTTATAGTTATCTACCAATTTCTTTCTCCCACTTTCTTGCCTCCTCTTCCCTCCCTTCGATCGCTCTTCCTCCTTTCCTTTTTCCTTTCTCTTCCCTCTCCTCTTTTCCTGCTTCTTTCCTTGAATCCTTTCTCTTCGCTTCTATCCCTTCTCTTCTATCCCTTCTCTCATCTTCCTCCTCCTCCTCCCCCTTCTCTCTCCTTTTCCTCACTTCCTATCTTTTCTCCCTCTCCCTCCCTCCATCCACTCCTCACCTCTCTCCTCCTCTCCTCTCCCCTTCCTCTCCCCTCTTCTCTCCCCTCTCCCCTCCCCTCCTCTCTTCTCCATCCCTCCTCCTCCTCTCCTCCCTTCCTCTCCTCTCACCCTAACTCTCCTCATCATCCTCCTCCCTTATCCACCTCTCCCTTTCCCTCTCTCCCTCCACCTCTCCCCATTCCAGTCCCACTTCCTTCCATCCCATTTGTCTACCCTGCCATCGTCTCTCCAACCTCCCCATCGACCCCTTCCTCTCCCCCTTCGTCTCCCACTTCTCCGTTTGCTCCCCCTCTTGTTTTTCTTTGCTCCGCGTCACTTCCCTTTGCTCTGGGGGGCTCTTCCTTCCTGCTCTTCTTCCTGAACCGTGTGTCCGAGCTCATATTAGACGGTACAGTTGTCATGTCGTCATTGCGGTGTATTTTCCATTGCAACGCTGACGCTCTGACGTCTCCGCATGACGTGGCTGCGCGTGTGTGCTCTTTTGTTTTTGTTTTTGTTTTTTTGTCCTTTTAGTTTTGTTTTTACTTTTTTGTCTTTTTTTTTTGGGGGGGGGCTTTGTTTTCTTCCTGTTTTTTTTTGTTTTGTTTTTTTGGCTTTTTCTTGGCTTTGGTTTTTTCCTGTTGTTTTCATTATAATCGTTACCTTTTTTGGGTGATTGGGTGGGTGGGGAGAGATGGGGGGGAGGGAGAGGGGGAGGAGGGGAGATTCCCTTGGTTTCCTTTGTATTTTGTGAATTTATTTCATTTGGGTTTTATCTCGGAAGCGCAGTTTGTTTATCAATTAGTTTACCTTCTTTTTTCATTGTGGAGAGTTTATCATCGTTGATTGGTTGCATGATTTGAATTTTTCATTGATGATGTTTTGTTTCATTTCAAAATTATGCTTGTTGCACGGCTATTCCCAGGATAAATCTGTAGATGAATACACGTCTGTGTATAGACAGATACACATATACACACAAACGGAAACACACACACACACACACACACACACACACACCACACACACACACACACACACACACACACACACACACACACACGCAAATGCACACACGCCCCTCCTACACACACACACACACACACACACACACACACACACGCCCCCCCAACACACACATACCCCACCCCCCTCCCCTCTCCCTCCTCCCCTCCCACACACTCACTCAAGGGCAAAGACGCCCCCTCACGCCCCCCCCCCCCTGCAGATAAGAAAGTCGAAAGCCGAGACCTCACAATGCAGAAAGTTCTTGCACGTGCACGCCAGGCTGTAGAGATACATGACAGCGGCCTAATGAGGGTTATTAAGCGGTGCCTCTGAGGCTGCGATGCTCTCCTTGGCGGGATGAAAGGGGGGGGCGAGGGAGGGAGGGGAGGGTGAGGGGGAGAGGGAGGGGTAGGAAAGGGGGGAAAGGAAGAGGGGTGGGGAAGGGAGTGGGGAGGGAGGGAGAGGGTGAGAGGTGGGGAAGGAAGGGGTAGGGAGAGTGAGTGGGGAGGGGTGGGGAGGGTTAAGAAGGGAGAAAGGGAGAGGGAAAGGGAGGGGAGGGGAGAGGGAGGGGATGAAAAAGAGCGGGTTGGAGGGGGAAATGAGGAGGTGAGGGAAGGAAGAATGGAAATGAGAGAGTAGAAGAATAGGGAGGGCGGGGGGGGGGGAGAAGCAGGAGAAGCAACTGAGGCAAGGAGGGGTAGAGGGATGAGGGGGAGGGGGTGAAGGGGGAGGGGAAGAGGTAGTAGGAGGGGCAGAGAGGGAGGGGAAGAGAGATAGGGTTGACTGTCAGGGGACGAGAGGGTATTGGCAGGAGACAGGGGCAGAGGTCAGGGGAAAAGGGGAGGGGTAGGGGGGGAGGGCAGAAAAGCAGAGGGAATAGAGACAGGGGCCGATACCGAATGAGGGGAGGGGGGTAGGGTGAATAATGGCAGGGATAGATGGAGGATGAGGAGTGGGAAGAGAAAAGAGAAGAGAAAACAAGGGGAAGAATAGCAGGGATAAATAAGGAAAGAGGAGTAGGGGCAGATGAAGAAAGAGGAACTGGACAGATGAATAAAGAGGAACAGGGACAGATAAACGAAAAGTGGACCTGGGGTAGGGGGTGGGGGAGAGGGAGAGGGATGGGGAGGAGGAGAGAGGAGGCTGTCGAGCGTCCGTGAACTCAAACTTCAGGAAAGAAAGCCATGAGAGGAGAGCCTTTTGGATCTAACATGGAGACCTTCAGTTGGTTGTCAACACGGAGCTGTAGCTTGGGTTCTAGCTATAAATATATTTGCATGTTGATAAAATGTGATGCAACGTTGCATTATGTGCGAATGTGATCGAGGTTCAGTGGCTTGTGAACAAATGGAGTCTCCCCGTAGTGGGCCTCTGACTCTTTTCAAGTTATTTTCCCGTCCGTTCTTCCTTTTACCTCTATCCATTCTCTCTCTCTCTCTCTCTCTCTCTCTCTCTCTCTCTCTCTCTCTCTCTCTCTCTCTCTCTCTCTCTCTCTCTCTCTCTCTCTCTATCTCTCTCTCTCTCTCTCTCTCTCCTTTTTCCTCTTCTCTCCCCTCTCTCTTCTCCCCCATCTCTCTCTTTCCGCTTCTCTATCTACCCCTTTCCTCTTCTCACAGCAAACCCAACTTCCCTTCATTCTTTTCCTCTCTCTCTCCGCTCTTTCTCTCCACCCCCTCCCTCCCTCCTCCTCCTCCTCCTCCTCCTCCCTCCCTCCCTCGCTCCTCCCTCTCTCCCCTATCCTCCCTCCCTCTCCCTCCTCCCTCCCGACCTCCCATGATATAAAACTATGGCCGGACAAAGAATCATATTACTGAAATTCACGCCAGCCTAGAAACGCGCCATGTTTTCCACATTTTCG
>NC_051388.1:56107266-56112266 GCF_015228065.2 Penaeus monodon | reverse complement strand
CTTGGTCTATAACTCCGTGATTTCGGCGTTACTGTCGTCCATTGTCATTTACGAAAAGGAAAATTGGACGAATATTCTTCCTGGAGGTTTACTCTGATCCTCAATGCGAAGGAAACTGTCTACTTACGGGGCGGAGGGAGAGGAGATTGCATGTCAGACGGAGGCCAACTCCAGCCAATCAGAGAAGAATAAAAGTTTATGAAGATCCTGAGATTCCTGCGTGAGCTCTCGCCTGCTTCGGTTGTCTTGGGAAAAGAAGAAGAAGAAGATGAAGAGGAAGAGGAGGAGGAAGGAAATGCTGCTAGGCATGGTAGGGGTTGGGGAGGGGGGGGTGAGAGGAGGAGGGGTATGGTTCATTATGAGGAGTACTAAATATGTTTTTTTTTTCCGGATGAATGTGTCTCTCTGTCCGTCTCTCTCTCTCTCTCTCTCTGCTCTCTCACTTTGTCTGTCTGTCTCTTCCTCTCTCTATGTTTGTTTGTTTGTCTGTCTGTCTGTCTGTCTGTTTGTCTCTCTCTCTCTCTCTCTCTCTCTATCTATCTATCTATCTATCTATCTATCTATCTATCTATCTATATGTCTGTCTGTCTGTCTGTCTCTCTCTCTCTCTCTCTCTCTCTCTCTCTCTCTCTCTCTCTCTCTCTCTCTCTCTCTCTCTCTCTCTCTCTTTATCTATCTATCTATCTCTATCTCTATCTATCTATCTATCTTTTTTACTCTCTTTACCCTACCCCTCTCTCCCCTAGGCTAGAAAAAAATGTCTTTTTAACTTAGTTTAATGAGGAGTTCGCTTTTGGCTTATATTAATGCCAGCTAAAGATGACTAGTACTGGTTGAAGATTAATGACTGCACGCTAATTTCTTCGGCAAAAATGGTGTTGGACGATCTCAGAGATAATGGCCCTCAATTAAAGAAAGGTATTTAAGGTACTCTCAGCTGGCCGGCGTTTTGTAATTGCGAATACTAAACATCCATATTTTGTACCCATTATAGACAGTGGTATAAAACTGTATATGTATTGTCCCACACACACACACACACATACACACACACACACACACACACACACACACACACACACACGCACAGAAAATGAGAGATACAGATAGATAAACAGAGAGAGAGAGAGAGAGAGAGAGAGAGAGAGAGAAAGAGAGAGAGAGGGAGAGAGAGAGAGAGGGAGGGAGGAGGAAGGAGAGGGAGGGAGGGAGAGGGAGAGAGAAGAGAGAGAGAGAGAGAGAGAGAGAGAGAGAGAGAGAGAGAGAGAGAGAGAGAGAGAGAGAGAGAGAGAGAGAGAGAGAGAGAGAGAGAGAGATGACACAGAATAGGAGGAACAAAAAACGAAAGAATCTGAATAAAAAAATTCTAGCGTGAACGTTTCATGTTTACCTGCTAGGTCAACAAGCTGGAAGTGCTATAATGCATCTCGTAATTACATACACCTCACTCTACCAGATATAAACACTGAAAAAACACCTTAGACTCAATAACATGATATTTAAAATGAGCAAATACATTAAAATGTATATACATATTTTCCATTAGGCTTATAAAACGAATTCAAGTGTATGTCTTTTGTGTTAAAATCCTCTAATGCAAAGCCTCTGTCACGTAAACAAACTGAGGAATAGGTGGTATTTGATAAAACCAAGACGAACATCCAAAGAAAATATGACAACTTCTTAGAAGATTCGTGGGAAAAAGGGTCAGGAAAACTTGGGAGGATGAAGGAAACTTTAAGAGGAAAGTAAAAAGAGGAAGAGAGGAGGAAAAAAAAAAGTCATGATCATAAGCTGCATGAAGTTGTCAACAAAAGTTTAACAAGACACAGGCAGGGGTGACGGCGAGGGGGGGGGAGAGAGGGGAAGGGAGCAAAAGAGGGAAGGAGGGAGGGAGGGATGGGGGTGGAGGGATGCTTAGGAGACATGGAGAGATGGAGATAACTAGAGGGAGGAAGAGAGATGGACAGAGAGATGGATATAACCAGAGGGAGGAAGAGACTAAGAGAGCGAGAGGGGGATGGACAGAGAGACAGAAATAACTAGAGGGAGAAACAAACTAAGAGAGAGAGGGGGGGATGGGCAGAGAGATAGAGATAACTAGAGGGAGAGAGAGAGATAAATAAGAAAGACAGACAAATAGACAGGCAGACAGATAGATCGCAGGACGGAAAGAGAGAGAGAGAGAGAGAGAGAGAGAGAGAGAGAGAGAGAGAGAGAGAGAGAGAGAGAGAGAGAGAGAGAGAGAGAGAGAGAGAGAGAGAGAGTGATAGACAGGCAGACAGGCGTACCAGAACCCACATTACATAACATATGCCGTGCGTTATTCCAATATCAAAGGGAAAAAAATCGAAGTCTTACGTTAATGACACATTGTGACTTCTGAGGGCATAGTTAATCACTCCCACGTTACTGTTTCAGATTTACATCAGTCAGTGCTATATAGCTTCCTTGTCTTTTAAGCGTAACACATGTACAACGGGATGAAAGATATGAATTGTCTTTGTGAAATATTGATCGATTGGGATTACAGCAGATTACACTTACTTTACGTTTCAAATTGTTTGGTACAGAGTTTATTTATAAACACACGTAGATAAGTAAAAAGTCATATGCACAAACATATACGTATTCAGACGCAAATTTACTCATATGAAAAAAAAACACGTACAAACACACACACACACACACACACACACACACACACACACACACACACACACACACACACACACACACACACACACACACACACACAGTCCAGTCCCCACCGCCCTGTATTAGCGGTGTCTCCCTCGCCAAAAGGAGAGTTAGGGTAAAAATGGGCCAACTTCCTCCATTTCACTTTCCCGTTGGTTCAGTCGTTTTTAACACTTACCTACGAGAGTGCACTTTCTCCCAAGTCACTTTCGCTTCTCAGGGTCACTTTAGATTGAGATTCTCTCATCCCCTATAGCTCTGTGCTATTTCCTGCGTCTTTTCCAATGTTATCAGCTCTTAACTCTCAGAAGTGTTAAACCCAGGAACTCTCAACCCCGGGCTTTTAATTTTTTTTTCTTTCTTTTCTTTAGCTCTTGCTTTTGCACTTGCTAAGCACTATCTCAGCACTAGACACACTCGCGGGCGCGCGCGCGTATTTTATATATAATATATATATATATATATATATATATATATATATATATATATATATATATATAATATATATATATATATATATTATATATATAATATTTTAATATATATAATATATATATATATATATATATATATATATATATATATATATATATATATATATATATATATATATATATATATATATATATATATATATATATATATATATGTAAGTATATATATATGTATGTATGTATGTACATAAAAATTGTACTTATAAAGACAAAAGTGGCAACATGGTCTGTCCGCCGCGTCACCGAGAATGCCTCTGTCCGGAGGCGCAGCTTAACTGCCAGCCATGAGCTAAAATTATACACTGAGGAACTAACTCGGATAAACTTATCTCATTTAAAAGTTACCGTGGTAAAACGGTCCTCTGGCAAGAGTCAACTTACGACCATCAGTAATGCTTATGAATGTAAAAGAAAGTGAACCTGTTTTATTACAAATACACACATACACACCACACACACACACGCACACACGCACAAACACACACACACACATACATACATACATACATACATACATACATACATACATACATACATATATATATATATATATATATATATATATATATATATATATATATATATATATATATATATATATATATATGTGTGTGTGTGTGTGTGTGTGTGTGTGTGTGTGTGTGTGTGTGTGTGTGTGTGTGTGTGTGTGTGTGTGTGTGTGTGTGTATGTATATTTCCACACTTCTGTTATACATACATTCACTCATGTTTAATTCTATATCTTTTTTCAGGTAAATCGTGGCATCTTCCTTTACAATCGCCCATCGAGTTCTCACGCAATATTCAAGGTAGGGATTTCGAACTCTATGTGAGAAAGAGAGAAGGAGAAGAAGAAAGAAAGAGAGAGAGAGAGAGAGAGAGAGAGAGAGAGAGAGAGAGAGAGAGAGAGAGAGAGAGAGAGAGAGAGAGAGAGAGAGAGAGAGAGAGAGAGAAAGAGAGAAAGAGAGAGAGAGAAAGAGATAGTGATAGACAGATAAAATACATAAACAGACAGAACGACATCCAGATAAATAGATAGACAGATAGATAGGTAGATAGAGATAGATATCTAAATAGATAGACAGAAATAGATAGATAAATAGATAGATAAATAGAGAGAGAGAGAGAGAGAGAGAGAGAGAGAGAGAGAGAGAGAGAGAGAGAGAGAGAGAGAGAGAGAGAGAGAGATACAGACAGACAAACAGATAGATGTATAGAGAGAAAGTGAGAGAAAGAGGGCCTGAGATGGATGCCAAGATAGAGGAAGAGAGACAGTTTACGTGACCCCCCCCCCCCCGGCTCATTTGTTCTTCTCTTCTCTCCTATGCCTCTTTCGTCTGGCCCAATTATCTCTTTCTCTTTCTCTCTTCTTTTTCCTCATCTTTGTTTCACTTGATTAAAAAAAAAAATCATCGTTTATATATTCTAATTGTTCGTTACTTATTCATGTATCTTCTTCTCATTCTTTTGCTACTAATTTTTCTCGCTTCTCTTTCTCTTTCTTTTTCTCCTATTATCTTCTCTTTCCTTCTCCTATCCCCCTCCTTTCTACCTCCTTCTTCCTCTACATTCATTCTTCTTTTGTCTCGTATGCCTCTTTCCTTTGGCCTTATTATCTCTTTCTTTTCTCTGCCGATTTATTCCCCTTTCTGTCCCTCTTCCTTTTCCTATTTTTATTGTTGATATCTCCTTTTTTTATGTTTTCTTTTTCTTCCTTCTTGCTTTCAATCTTTCTCGTTCTCCTTCTACTTAATGTTTCCCTCCTTCCCTCCCTCCTCCTCCCTTCCTTCTCTATTCCCTTCCTCC
>NC_051388.1:56097266-56099766 GCF_015228065.2 Penaeus monodon | reverse complement strand
AGTATCATTAACAATACTAATACTCCACAAAACGCATTCACACAAAAGACATTAATCAAACAAAACTTCCCCCCCCCCAAAAAAAAAAAAAAAAAAAAAAAAAAAAAAAAAAAAAAACAACCCGACTCCCTACCGCGTTTATTATCCTAAATCCTCCGTCAACAGTATCCTTCGCCAAAATAAAATTCGCGCTTGGGATATTTCGCGCGCCCGGGGCTCCGTCATGCATCATACTTTTAGCGGAGGTTAATTTTCGCGGCGCTGGCTGGTTTCACTCCGTCGCTTGTAAAGGGATGGGGTGGTTTCTGTTCTTCAGTTGTTAGTTACAGTTATCATTGTTATGATTATCCTTATTACTGTTATTATTATCATTATGATTGTTTTTGTTATTATCATCATCACCATTATCATCATAATCATCATTATTATTATTATTATAATTATTATTATTATTATCATCATTATCATTAATACTATAATTTCCATTATCATCTTTATCATTATTATCACCATCATAATAACAACCAACATTATCATCATCACATCACCATCATCATCATCATTTCCACTATTATCAGTATCGTTATTACCATAATCACTATGATTATCAACACTCTCATACCAATGTTTTCGTCAATATAATGAAGCTCAGTATCAAAAATAAATTCCTGGAAGGGTAGGGCGAAAGAGGGAAAAAGAATAGACAAAAAGGCGAAGACTAAGTGAAATAAGGAAATGGAGAAAAATAGAGACTCTTTGGGATGAAAGAGAGAGAAAAGGGGGAATATAAATCAAAAGAGTGAGTAGAGAATGAGAGAAGATAGAAAGTATGTGTGATATACAGTAAAGATACACACACACACACACACACACACACACACACACACACACACACACACACACACACACACACACACACACACACACAAACACACACACTCACACACACACACAAACACACACACACACACACACACACACACACACACACACACACACACACACACACACACACACACACACACACACACACACACACACACATAACTGCCGCGATGGTCTAGTGGACAGATCACTGGATACCGACCCTCGTGGCCGCGAGTTCAATTCCCCGCCACGGCAGTTGTAAAAAGGGCCAGCGCTAAGACTGCTGGCTCGAGCCCGATCTCACGGCGACAAAACGACATATTGCCTTGAGAAGTCAAACGCAGGTGTCGTCGGGAAAGTCACCGCCGTGGTAATCAATCGCTGAACCGCGATTAATTAGGAAGGGCTTCCAATCAGGTAAAGGTGGCACTGCTAAATGACCTCTCAATAATAAATTGGGAGAGGCCTCGATCCTGCAGTGGAATATATGGCTGTTGAACAAACAAGCAAACAATATACATACATACAGACAAAGAGAGAGGAGAAGAAAACGAAAATTCCTCCTTTAGTTACTGAATTACCATTCACTTGAAGAAGAAAAAAAAAGTAGAAAAAAACAGAAAATAAAAAGATTAAGAAAGAAGAGATGCTGCTGACACACGTTTACCGCCATAATATATGTGCATCTACAATAAGTATACATTTGGAAACCATGTTTGGCTTGAATATATTCATTTCGCTAGATATATAAAAAGGGAAAAGAGAAAGAGGAAGAATCTGATAAAAAAAAGAAAACTTTTATGTCATTTTCTCTTCGCCATGGCATATTCATTGTTATTGGTAATGTAACATTTTCAATATAACTTTTTCAATATATCCTTTTCTAACTTACTGTATAAAGCAAAGTGAATACATACGGCCAATTGTCATATTGATACACACTGAACTTTAGGAGAGAGGGATATATGTAATATATATGTGTATATGTATATATGTACTGTATATGTATAATATATATGTGTGTGGAGGGAGAGAGAGAGAGAGAAAGAGAGTTACAAAGATAGATATACAGATATAATATAGATAGATAGATAGAGAGAAACAGAAAGAAAAGGGTCGTGGGGAAGTATGATGGCAGAGAGAACGCTACACGAATAGAAAGGTATGCATACTAAAACAGACAAGCAAATAAGTAGGTAGATCAACCGAAAAGTTAAAAAATAAATTCCGAAATATACATTACTTAAAAACACAGCAAATAAAAATATCTTAATCTATGTAAACAGCCAAGACAAAGATTACAACGATTACAGTCTCTTGCTGCGGGAAAAGCAACCACAAAATAAAAATAAAGATAAAAAGAAACAGCAACGCATTTTTGGTCATTTATATATATTTTCCCTCCGAGTTTTTTTTTTTTTTTTTTTTTTTTTTTTGGTCGAGCTGGTCGGTTCGAGGTCCATTTATCAGCGGAGAACCATATGCTACCGCTTAGGCAAAATAATTTGGGCAATTTTCAAGCTCACTGGCACACACACCATTACTGCACCGAAGGCTTTCACATAAATCACTAATACAGTAGCTTGAAAATATCAGGAAGCGTTCTGTTTAACCCTCGCTTGATAACACGGGC
>NC_051388.1:56062266-56064766 GCF_015228065.2 Penaeus monodon | reverse complement strand
TCTCTCTCTCTCTCTCTCTCTCTCTCTCTGCGACTGTCCACAAGTTTCGGTTACTGCAAGGGTTGTTAATGCATACCGGACAACCGCGTGACATGTATCAGATGACAGGCTGGCAAGTCGGCCGGCAGAGTGGGACATATTGTATTGAAAGATTAAAAAAAATTGTGACTGATGTCGTTCAGCACACGGCCTCGTATATTGATTGGCGTGTACATTTATATGCGTGTGTGTGTGTGTGTATGTGTGTGTGTGTGTATATATATAGATGTGTGTGTGTATATATATAGATGTGTGTGTGTGTGTGTGTGTGTGTGTGTGTGTGTGTGTGTGTGTGTGTGTGTGTGTGTGTGTGTGTTTGTGTGTGTGTGTCATTGTGTGTGTGTGTGTCTTTATGCATTAATTACATTCTCTCTCTCTCTCTCTCTCTCTCTCTCTCTCTCTCTCTCTCTCTCTCTCTCTCTCTCTCTCTCTCTCTCTCTCTCTCTCTCTCTCTCTCTCTCTCTCTCTCTCTCTCTCCCCATACATACGTGTAAATGCACATACATTATAGTCTTTACACTTTCTGTGATCGTTGTATCTTTTTATTGAACATTGTACAGCATTAATGTTTTATGCTAATTTGTATATATATCTCTATCTTACTACGTTCATATTTCATAAACGGACGGATGACCCTAACACAGCCAATTAATTTCCCAAAATTTATATGGAAGTTGTTGTTTCCCCCATGCATTTTCATGCTAAAGAAGAGTTCATAATGGACATGTCACGTTTACAATGCAACAGAGAAAGGAAGTCTGACCCCAGGTATTGGGAATCAAAGAAATTGAATTATCATGTCAACACTGTAGGGGAGAAGGTATTATGTTCCGTATACTGACCCGTTCATATGATGTATGGTTTTTGTGTAGTCTTGTATTTGATTGTGATTGGTTTATATTCAGTCAATTGTGCTCTGTAATGCATTCTCCTGGCTGCATGATCGGTTGTATTGGGAGGTGTAGAGGGCGCGTTACGTTGTATGACTACGTTGTATGGTTATGTAGTATGTAAGATGTATAAAGCGCTAGTAAACGGTATGACGACTCTCGATAAAGCCAGAAGCAGATCGAACACGTTCCTGGTTTATGCACCTACGCGCCGTTTCTGACAGTCGCCCGATATTCACCACAGCTGGGCAGCTTTTTACGAGCTCGGTACTTTCCCTCCGGTCATCTCTGGAGCCAAAAACATCTTCTAAAAGGTTTGTGACTTACAAACTCACTAATGCGAAGTGAGATCGTGCTAGCGGAGACGTCCTAGAATCTGTGCCAGAGTCTGTACGGAGCTTCACCCGCTGGGAATAAGGATCGGGTATAATCCGTGTGTTTTGCGGATGTTAGGAAGTGCCAGCCAATTTCATAATATATATAATATATTTAAATGTATGAGATCAGCTGCCTAAAGAAAAATCCTTGAACACTTGTCTGTAGCGTGACTGGTTGTGGTATTTCCAAAATGGTTCTGGGAAAAATTCTGATTTCTAAGAATTGTAAAAGGAAATTCTGTCGTATACCAACCCCAGTTATCGTCCAAAACCAAATCCCTGGTGACAAGTTATATTCTTTAGTTGCAAGTATACCGATTCTCCGGCGACAATGCGATATAACACTTTAAAGAAGACGTTTTCTGTTTCGTTGTATCACTGAACCTTTGCTCTGAACTGAATTTTACGAAATCTGACCCTAGGATTTGGGAATCAAAGAATCTATATGAATGGACTGACGTATCATGTCAGCACTGGAGGGGAGGAAAGATTAATTTTTCGTATGCTGACCCGTTCATGTAGGGTTTAGTTGATTTTTTTTTTTTTTTAGTTTCTCAGTCGTATTCTGAAATCATAATCGGGATTGGGAGAGAAGAAGGTGTAGAGATCATGAAAGGAGTGGAACCTAAAAGAAAATCGGTTTCGTTCCATTTTATGCTAAGAATATACGCTTATAGAGAATCTCGGAGGTCCTCTGTGACGGACGATGAATGGGGACTAACTACTTAAGATAACTGTGAATATACTTTTTAGTTTAGGTGTTTCACGTTATACTCTCTACGAATTCACTCTGCTCACTGTGGGACATAACACTTAAACCATATTAAGGAATCAAGGGCCTTCTTTAGACGCGTCATGGATTTTTATGAATATAAACTGATGGTAATTTTACCGAGTTTGTTATTTTTTTTTACATTTAAATCTAGGCACCAGATCTACAGACTTACCTCTCTGTGAGTGATAACGAAGGTCAATTTAAGCTCCCTGAAACCACCTTGAAAATTCCCCTGTCTCAAGGTTAGAATCAAGTAGTATTTAAAGTATGTATTATTTGGCTTCCCAACAGTACCAGCATATAATGAAAAAAACAATTAAGGCACATTCATTGCAATACCTGTTGAATACATTCGGTAACAGGACAGCAAGTACAGCACTCCAACATGCGATGCTGCATCAGATTTTTAAAAGGTTCTC
>NC_051388.1:56054766-56059766 GCF_015228065.2 Penaeus monodon | reverse complement strand
CTCACTTGATCACTCGTCCCTTGTCTCGCCTCTGATTCCCTTGCTCCTTCCTGACGATGCTCTCGCCATCAAGTCCCTCGTTCATTACCCAATCAATCTATTTTAGGAGAAACCCCCCCTAGCCAATTTCGCTCTCCTCCTTTTCTTCTCTCCCGTATTTGTTGTTCTCTTCCTCCTCTTTCATTTGCCCCCTTCTCTACTCCCTTCTCTTCTTCGCCCGTGCTTGCCCCGCTGTTCCCTCTGCCTGCTTTACTTCGCAAACTTCTCCCCCCCCCCCCCCTGTAATCTTCGGAGACAGCTAATATCGCCAAGGCAGCGAGGAAGGGCCTGTGAGCCAGCACGTGCACGGTCAGCCAAGCTCAAGGACGGAGGGAGGGAGGAGGGAGGGAGGAGGCAGGTTGGTCATGGGTGGAGGGAGGGCGGAGGAGGGCGGAGGGAGGGAGGTCAAGGGTGGAGGAAGGGAGGAGGAGGGCGGAGGGAGGGAGGTCAAGAGTGGGAGGGAGGGAGGAGGAGGGCGGAGGGAGGGAGGTCAAGGGTGGAGGGAGGGAGGAGGAGGGCGGAGGGAGGGAGGAGGAGGGCGGAGGGAGGGAGGTCAAGGGTGGAGGGAGGGAGGAGGAGGGCGGAGGGAGGGAGGAGGAGGGCGGAGGGAGGGAGGAGGAGGGCGGAGGGAGGGAGGTCAAGAGTGGAGGGAGGGCGGAGGAGGGCGGAGCAAAGGGCGAAGCAAGTTTAGTGGGAGGGTGGAACGAGGCCAGTCAAGGGCAGTAGGGGGTGGGCCAGGGCGAGTGAGGGCCAGCTTCGTTTTTTGTCCAGTTCAGAACGCAAACTGGAGAGTCCTGTGGATACCTGAAGAGAAAAATGTGGAAGACCTTTCCACTCGATACTTAGTAGAACACTTCTTATCTGTTTGAGATGATTTTTATTGTGTGTGTGTGTTACGCCATTATTTTTTCTAGTGTATGATGGGCGTGGTCATGTGACTTCATGGAGGATTACCTGAAACTTATCATTGTTAGTATAAGATTTACTTTCCATGAAGCAATGTCTTAATACGTGTTTCATGCTGAATTACAATAATGACTCATGATACAAATTTTGAAGACAAAAGGACAGGTTTTTGTGCTTTTGTTATAAGATTCATTAGACACGCCATTTTCTATTTCTATAAGCTGATAACACTTTTTTTTAAACGAGTTGGAACATCTCATTCACGACAGCTCCCTCTTTAATTTACTCTGCCTTTCAGTGGATTTAATTTTGTTCGTCCAGACTCTCTCTCTCTCTCTCTCTCTCTCTCTCTCTCTCTCTCTCTCTCTCTCTCTCTCTCTCTCTCTCTTCTCTCTCTCTCTTCTCTCTCTCTTCTCTCTCTCTTCTCTCTCTCTCTCTCTCTCTCTCTCTCTCTCTCTCTCTCTCTCTCTCTCTCTCTCTCTCTCTCTCTCTCTCTCTCTCCTCTCTCTTCTCTCTCTCTCTCTTTCTCTCTCTTTCTCTCTCCTCCCTCTCCCTCTCTTCTCTCTCTCTCTCTCTCTTCTCTCTCTCTCTCTCTTCTCTCTCTCTCTCTCTCTCTCTCTCTCTCTCTCTCTCTCTCTCTCTCTCTCTCTCTCTCTCTCTCTCTCTCTTTCACTCTCTCTCTTTCCCTCCCTCCCTCCTTCTCTTTCCCTCTCTCTTCCTGTCTCTCTTTCCCTCTTTCCTTCCTTCCCTTCCTCCCTCCCTTCCTCCTTCCTTCTCTCTCCCTCTCTTCCTCTCTCTCACGCATTCACCCAGCAATCCACTTCATCCACCCTGAACAATGCAATCCATCCACTTCTAGACACACGCCAGTCAGAATTACAGGTGTCCATTTCGGGACAAGCTTAATCACAGCTAATCGTGTGCCAGTTGCATTTACTCGACCACGGTCAGCATGGACCCACCCTCTCTCCCATAACCCATGATTATACTGCGGATAAGGAGAATCGTGTAGGTGTCTGGCGCTCACCATAGACTTATAAGAGGGATGAGTGCATGGGTATAGGGGTGTGTTCGTTGCCTTGGGACAATTTAAGTTGTGGGAGAGAAGTTTGGTTGGTGCTGACCGTGGGGGGGAGGGGAGGGGAGGGGGAGGGTGGGGTTGTGATTGGCATGTGATTATCTGGGATCAGGTTCTGACACACATTCACAGGCACACAGATATACATGCACACCGAAAAAAAATGCACAAAACGCACACACAGGACACACACAAAACACAGACATACATAAAACACAGACATACACAAAATACACGTGCACAACCCTCCCCACACACACACGAGTGCGCGCGCGTGCGAAGTACGCGAGAGCGCACACATTCTCTCGGATGATACTGAGGAAATCTTGTGTGTCACTCAGCCTCATCCGGCCCTCGACCGGCGTTATTGCAAAGAGAAGGAGCAGCCTCACGGAGAACCAATATTTCTTTGAACGAGTTTGGTGAAAGGAAAAGCTTTAAAAGAAACTTACGTTTTTCTACACAAAGTAAAACATTCACACGCGCGCACACACGCACACGTAATCTCGTACGGACGCGCATTTGCACGTGCACGCACAGAAACATGCATACACACGCAAGCACACGCACACACGCACACACTCACACACACACACACACACACACACACACACACACACACACACACACACACACACACACACACACACACACACACACACACACACACACACACACACACACACACACACACACGAATGCATAGAATGGTGTATGCGTATTTTTAGATCTACGCACGTTATTCTTACCCCAAAGCTTTTTGACGTCATGGTAATTAGGAACAAATTCTTAACAAATACACACCACTTTGATGCCAACAAATGGTTTACTGTGATTAGCTGTGTTTCAGTTTATGTTTGTATGGACGTTTCATTTCAGCTAAATTTTAATTGACCTTAAATCGTCTTCCAAGATATTAATCATATTAATTTTCTATCCCAGGTATGCGTGCTGCGCCGCTGACCAAGGCTGGCAGTCCAAGGTAAAGTTTTGATGATGAATACTTGCTTGGATCCAGTGATATAGGCCTACGATTTTTTTTTAGTTGATAGTCGTACGCTTATGGAAGTTGTATGATGCATTTGTTTAAGAAATTCCTTATATATATATGCTTGAACTATCTGGTAAATTATGAAGAAATTACAAATCTTGCAATGGCAGACTTGTTAGTTGCTAAATACAAAAAGAATATTATTGTTATTATTTTGTTATTATTGTTATTATTATTATTATTATTTTATACGAAAGTTTCCTTAGATCTGCTAATTAAAATCAAACACCGAGTCACCAGTGACCTAGGGTGATTGAAGTTTGAGTCAATGGAACATCAACGAAAACATGCAAAATATGCAGAACAACCACAAATCAAAACATCCAGTCAAATCAATTCACGCACACAAAGAACACATCAGATTGATAATGCTCTTCTGAGAACATGTGCTGTGCTGTTTAAGACTATTTTTTTGATTTCTTCTAATTTTTGATTTCCTGGTATTTGCTCAAGAAACTTATCCGTACCTTTTTTTATAAGGCCAAGAGCTCCAATAACAACAGGCAAAGTTTTGGTTTTTAAATGCCACATCTTTTCCACCTCTATTTCCAGATCTTTATACTTTGATATCTTCTCGAACACTTTTGTTAGGACGTTTCTGTCTGAAGGGATGCTCATATCTATAAACAGGCAAGTGTTGTTTATTTTGTCCTTGATGACGATATCTGGACGATTTGCCTGTATAGTGCGATCTGTGTGAATTGGAAAGTTCCACAAGATTGTAGCATCTTTGCCTTCAGTAACTGGCTCTGGATGGTGTTTGTACCATTTAACCTGTGTTCCGATAGAAAAGTGTTTTCAGATCTTCCAGTGCAGGTACTTGCCCACTCTGTCGTGTCGATTTTTGTACTCATTCGGTGTTAATATTGAGCTTGATAGTTTCTAGTAAACAAACTTTGATCTTGGGCTGCAAGAATAAAACCCTCTGTTTTCCCTTTTAGTCCAGAGCTTCTAAGCCATTGATGGGTTGCAATTTCATCTACATCAGTGTGTTTGCTTCGAGTTGCAAACTGTCCGTGGAGAGGCTTTTCATGCCACCTAGATTCAAGTTTTTCTTGTCCGACCTTCTTTGCTTTTTGTTTTTTAATGTTTAGCAGCCAGTGTTGGCAACATATGTTCGATATTTTCGCTCTCAATACCTAATTCCTGAGAATTTTTTTTTGATTCCTTTACTATTGAGTGTAACCTTTTAGAGATTTCATGTACTCTAACTAATTGAAGCATCCAATCGCTGGTTAGAACTAAGTATTGCAAGAGACCAATCGTTGTTTTGTACAATAATTTATTATTATTATAATTATTATTATTATTGTTTTTGTTGTTACTGTTGTTATCATTATTATTATTGTTGTTTGTTGTTTTTGTTATTAATACTATTGTTATTTCTATCATTATTATTGTTATTGTTATTACTATTATACATGTTATTACCTTAACCCAATCGCCACGTTTGGCAAGAATACATGCCATGCCCACTGTAACACAGGTTTATTTATTGTATTCACACATAGATGGCTCTACATGTGCTTAGTCATCAAGGGGTCACTTATTAGTCCTACCTTTGTCACCTGTTTACCCTTTTCCTTGACTTTTGGAAAGGATCTTTTGCATTATTTCATTGTCTTAAATGTTAACAAGATTTTAATAATACTTTAATAATCATAACATCAATAACAATAATAACAATATTGATATCAATTGTATTAAAAGGAAAAACGCATTTTCCCGCCAATTCAAGGAATGGGGAAATCAAGATCAGTCAGTAGGGCCTACTGATAGACTCCTTGGAGGCTGAGCACATGTGGAGCCATCTGTATGTAACAAAATTCACAAAAACTTACAAGCGACAGAACATAAATCCGGGGTGATTGGGTTAAGGTACACGAGAATGAATCATGTTTTCTGTAAAACTTGGAGAGATTTTTT
>NC_051388.1:56039766-56049766 GCF_015228065.2 Penaeus monodon | reverse complement strand
GAGAGAAAGGAAGAGAGCGGAGAGGGGAAAGGAGAGAGAAGGAATGGCGGAGGAAGAAAGGGAAAGAGAAGTGAGATGCGAGAAAGCAAGAGAATTGGAGAGAAAAAGAGAGAGAAAGAGAGAGAAAAAGAAATGTGAAGATAAAGAAGAAAGAATAAAGATGGAAGAAAAGGCGAGAGAGCAGGAGAGGGAGAAAATAGGAGAGAAACAGAGAGAAAAATTGTAGAAAACTTTTTCAAAATAAATAGATCAGCAAGGGAATAGAAAGGTCAGTAGATGGGGGAGAGAGAGAGAAACAACCCGACGTACAAGGAGACAGAGAAAGAGAAAAAGAAACACGGAGAGAGAGATGTGGATGAGTATTTTCCAAGAACCAAAGAACGAAGTTAAGGTTTAAGATTTCGAGAGTGCCTTGGCCCTGGTGGGAATGGGGAGAGGGGGGGTGCAGGGGTGAGGAGGGGGGGAATCTATCGGTTGGGGATAGGGGGGGGGATGCATGTGGCAGAGGGAGAGTGGCATGATAAGCATGATAAGTGAGGGGGGGGGGAGGAGGAACATGATGAGGGAGAAGGAGGAGGGGGAGGGGGCGCATGATAAGGGAGGGAGGAGAGGGGGGAGGGGATGCATTAGAGGAGAGGAGAGGAGAGGTGGAGGAGGAGTAGGAGTAAGAGTAGGAGTAGGAGGAGGGGGAGGGGGAGGAGGAGTAAGAGTAAGAGTAAGACTAAGAGTAAGACTAAGAGTAAGACTAAGAGTAGGAGTAAGATTAAGAGTAAGATTAAGAGTAAGAGTAAGAGTAAGATTAAGAGTAAGATTAAGATTAAGAGTAAGAGTAAGAGTAAGAGTAAGAGTAGGAGGAGGGGGAGGGGGAGGAGGAGGAGGAGGAGGAGGAGGAGGAGGAGGAGGAGGAGGGGGAGGAGGAGGAGGAGGAGGAGGAGGAGGAGGAGGGGGAGGAGGAGGAGGAGGAGGAGGAGGAGGAGGAGGAGGGGGAGGAGGAGGAGGAGGAGGAGGAGGAGGGGGTCGCATTACGACGGGAGTAGAGGAGGGAGGGGGGGGGGGTGGAAGTGGAGGTGGGGGGGAGGGGTGTTGGAGCCGTGCCTTATCATGTGATCAAAAGTAAATTGCCTTGACATGTGTCTCATCGCGAAGCCAGTTGGACGGCGCGGGAATTAATTGAGCATGACTGAGGGTCGCTTGTGATGACCTGCCTTTCAACCCTCTGCTTCCCACCATCTTCTCTCCCCTTTTTTTTCTTCGTCTTATTGTCCTCTCATTAATCTCGTGTTTCCTCCTTCGAGTCCTTCTTTCCACCTCTCCCCCCCCGCCCCTTCTCCCCTCCCTTCTCCCCTCCCCTTCTCCCCTCTCTCAAGCACCCTCTCATTCTCTCTTTTAAACGCTCTTTTTCTCTCCCTCTTCGAAACACCCTTTTCTTCGTGTGTGTGGAAGGGCCAGGAAGTGTGATCTCCGATTGCCTCAGGGAAAATATGAGGGAAAGAAATGAGGAGGAAAGGAAATGGACATCGTGGTGAAAAAGAGAGATGGAAAAAAAATAATAAACGGAAGCGTGAAGGATGAAAAGTGGAAGAAGAAAAAGAAGAGAGTAGGAGAGGGAGAGGGAGAGGGAGGGAGAGGGAGAGGGAGAGGGAGAGGGAGAGAGAGGGAGAGGGAGAGAGAGGGAGAGGGAGAGAGAGGGAGAGGGAGAGGAGGGAGAGGAGAGGGAGAGGGAGAGGAGAGAGGAGGGAGAGGGAGAGAGAGGAGAGAGAGGGAGGAGGAGAGAGGGAGAGAGAGAGGGAGAGAGAGGAGAGGAGAGGGAGAGAAAGAGAGAGAGAAGAGGCAGAAGAACAAAGAGAGAGAGAGAGAGGCAGAAGAAGAGAGAGAGAGAGAGGAGAGAGAGAGAGAGGAGAGAGAGAGAGGAGAGAGATAGAGAGAGAGAGAGAGAGAGAGACGGAGAACAGAGAGCAGAGATCGAGGGCACGGGAAATGGGGGGGGGGGGGGCAATTAAAGATAATTAAAAACGTAATCTGGATAATTCTCTGGATTCGTTCCTCTGCTTAGTCACATAACTCGTGCAATATTTCGCTAATAATAAGTGTGATAATGATGTAATTACATTTATGATAATGTGATTAATATGATGATTAAGATGATGATATGTTTACGACAGACGAGCGTATATGAAACGGTACAAGTTATAATGAAAGTAAACGTGATCAGGATAAATAATTCTGATTGCGGGAATGGTAATAGCGCGATAAGAATGATAATTACCTCATTTATGATGGTCGTGATGATAATCATAACAAGTACAAAAAGGTTGAACTGTGATGACAATAATACTGGCGATTTTGATAATATAAGTAGTAATGATATATATATATTTTTTTACTAAGAATAGTAACTGCCTCATCATCATCATCATCATCATCATCATCATCATCATCATCATCATCATCATCATCATCATCATCATCATCATCATCATCATCATCATCTTCATCATCATCATCATCATCATCATCATCATCATCATCATCATCATCATCATCATCATCATCATCATCATCATCATCATCATCATCATCATCATCATTGTTATTAATTTCATGACTACTAAAAATGTATAGATAATAACGGTGTAAATATGAAGACAAGAAATAATTGTTCGTGTGATATAACGCGAAATCATCGAAATTGGAATCCATGAAATTCCAATTTTAGACAAAAATAGGCACCCCCCCCCCATATGGGAAAAAAGTAACATAAAAATGGTATGTGTGGGAAAAGTGTTAAAGCCTCCCCCTGGTTCTTATCAGTGTATAGATCCGAAGAATTTTTCATAGTGTGTAATATCAGAAAAAAGTGTCGTATCATCATCATAAACAAAACTTTTCAAATCTATTCGTTATTTTTTTATTTTAGTTTTTTAAGCGATTCTGTTCTCTATTTTTTTTTTTTTTTCAATCCTATTTTACATTCTTGAATCGTATTTTCCGTTGTAATTCGCCTGTTTCTCTCTATTCTCTTTGTTTGGTGCTCACTTCAGTTTTCTTTCAGTATTGACTCTCCTTCTACACGCAGTTCCCGGGGAATGATCTGTAGTCGAAATCGATGAGAGCTTATCATTAAATGAAACCTTTTCAAATTGAAGGCCCTAGTCCAATATGGGGAGAAGTCAGGCGTCTCTCTCTCTCTCTCTCTCTCTCTCTCTCTCTCTCTCTCTCTCACTTTCTCTCTCTCACTCTCTCTCTCTCTCTCTCACTTTCTCTCTCTCTCTCTCTCTCTCACTTTCTCTCTCTCACTTTCTCTCTTTCTCTCCCTCTTTTATACCGTGTCTTTCGTTTCTCACCTTTTCTCTTTAGATTTTAGTCTGTCTTTCGCTATCTCTGTCTGCCTCTCTGTCTCTTTTCTTCATCCTCACGTATACCTGTCTCTAATTTCTCTCTCATGGTCTCTTGTTATGTGCGTGTTTCTCTGTCTCTGTCTCTTTGCTTCCTCTCTTCCTCACACTTTTTTTCTTTTTCCTTCATCGTCTTTCTCTTCCTCTCCATCTCTTATTCTCTCTCTTTCCTCTTCTTTCTCTCGCTCTCTCTCTTTCTCCTCAGCGTAATTATATTTTGATGAGATGCATGAATTCCATTGCCTTTTGAAATTAAATTACAATCTTTTCCAAAATGCTCTTTGGATGTGAGGAAGACATCTTTCTATCTTAAAATATCAGATTTTTGGTCGTTCTACCACGAAACAATTGGCAATTTAGGGCATTTGATATTCTAGACTCTGCAATAACTAATTCATACTTGCACACGATTCTCAAAAAGTCAATAATATTCTGAGATTATTCTAATGTGTTCATGTAGCTGTATAATCCATGTGTATGTTTTTGCATGGGTGATTATTGGTATGTTCACATTTGTAACTAGGCAGTTGGAATGTGATGTTAAAGACGAAAGCTGAATGAAAATTGTGTGCATAATGTAAAATGTATGCTCTATGGTGCACTAGAATGTCTTATATATATACATAAATATATACATACATGTATTTACATATATGTATGTATCCATATATATAAACATATCCACATATGATAACTATACCTTACATTGTTGCCATATACGTGATTTTAACAAACTGCAGTTTCTATATCTAAATTTCTAAATCAAACACGGAAGCACAATGTAAGATGCTTAAAGCCAACACTATCCTCACCACAGTACCGTCACCATACGTTTATCTCATCGTATCTGTCATTCCCTAACTCCACCGCTGCCACCACTCTCCAACTCCCGTGCTGCCACCATTAACATAATGTCATCCCCAATACTGCCCACCCGATGGCCGTCCCATACAATCACCTCCCCCCAAAAATGAGGACATTTAAATAAGATTGATGACTGTAGCCCGGACGTGTCATATTGGGGGCAGTGAACACCCACCTCATTAAGTCCGGCCCTTTGCGTCTTGCCAGGGGAGAGTATGGTCGATGGCAAGAGAGAGGAACGGTGGTGGTGATGGTGGTGGTGTTGGTAATGGAAGGACGCTGTGTGAGTTGGATGCATGACTGGGGCTCGAGGCGAAAGGCGTGTAGAAGTGAAAAGCGACTATTGGGGGAAATGTGGAAATTAAGAGTTGATGATTAGGGGAGTGTGGGTATGACAGGTGGTGTTGGGGAAGGTATAGAAATGAGAGTATGAGGGAAATGTGGGAAAGTGTGGAGATGAGAGTTGATGATTAGGGAAGTGTGGGAAAGTGTAGAGGTGAGAGTTGATTAAGGAAATGTGGAGGTGAGAATTGATGATTAGGGAAATGGGAATTGTGGGTATGAAAGGAGATGATTGGAAAGGTGTTGAGATGAGAGTCGAGGAATAGAAAGGTATGGGGATAAGAAGGAATGACAGCAAAAATCTTGAGATTAAAGTTGGTGATTGGCGATGTGAGGAAATGAAAGTTTGGTGATGTCAGGACACACAGGATAATGATGATGAATATGTGATAGTTATGATGAGAAATCTAGTTAAAATAAGAGTGGGTATTTTGAGAGTATTACCCATGACTATGATATTCGATTATATGTTAGAAAAAAAAGAAGGGTAATAAGACATGGTAAACAATACTGTGAATTAGGAAGACCAAATGTGCGATTGAGAACATACATACTGACACAAACATAAATATACAACTATATAAATGTATTGCTTATATATAAATATGTATCTATCTATCTATCTATATCTATCTATCTATCTATATATATATGTATGTATGTATGCTTATTTGTATATATATATATATATATATATATATATATATATATATATATATATATATTTGTGTGTGTATGTATATGTTGATGACAATACATGTATATGTATATGTATGTGTGTGTGTGCGTGTGCGTGTGCAAGTGCGAGTATGTGTGTGTATGTGTGTGTGTGTGTGTGTGTGTGTGTGTGTGTGTGTGTGTGTGTGTGTGTGTGTGTGTGTGTGTGTGTGTGTGTGTGTGTGTGTGCGCGTGCGAGCTTACGTGCAGGCGTGTATGTATGTACGTATGTATGTATGTATGTATGTATATATGCCCACACACACACACATCTACATAGTTATAAGCACATGCTCCCACCTTTAAAGGTACACACATACTATATCATTTTGTCAGTTTCAAAAGTAATTATGATTTCAACATTTTGATCTGGGCAACATCAAATGCTCTACGATGCAAGGGTATCATTAGAGAAGGTTAGAGTTCTTGGGTCTGTAATTACCTGGAAAATATGGATGCTTGGTACCAGCCATTTTTATTGGTGCATGGCTGTTCAATTACCATCTTGGCCTGTTACATATGTTCACTACTCACGGAAGTATGTTCTGACCTCCAGTGCTTTCGCTAATTTTACGCTCACGCAACGGCATAGGACTCTTGAGTAGTGGTCCATTCTATTTCTAAATATGTGTATTAATTTATGCACCAATCCAATTACAAGTTATTGTATATTCGTAATTTCTGTGCAAACATTACAAGACTTGAAGAACATCGCCCCTCTGTGCATGCCTGTCCTATAATTCTCCTCACAGTCATACTCAAATAGAGCCACATTTAAAGCAGGCAAATAGCCAAGGTCATGGTTCGTTATCATCCGGTCAGATCAGGTCAGTCCTCCAGGCTGGTCTAGTTTAATTAGCCTCGTATGTATGCAGTAATTATCAGCCTGTGCTAATGACTAACCCTTTTCACGTCCGGGTCGCGGGCCCTATTTTGATAATGTCAGCCTAATAATTTCCGACATTCCCTTCCCCTGCTAGCTAAACCCGGGGGGGGGGGGGTATGCATGAAAATATACAAATGTTTGGATTAAATTGCATGCAGACGGAAGCAGGTCGCTATATTTGATGAATCGAGGTGTCTGGGTACGATGTTTGTTTCTCTTCATACTTGATAATTGTGTGATAATCTAAAGTTTGTGATTGTGATGGTATGATTTTTTCCTCCACGGTGATGGTGTTTGTATTGATGGCCGTGGGTAATACAGGATAACTGTTTGATGTTTATTCTTTGATCGTCCAAAATGTAATGTCCCTAATTCGAGCATTAATGGCTTTGATGATGTTTTAGAGGAGTTCATCATAGAAATGATTTAGGGTGTTAATTGCAATGACAGACAGCGGCGCTGGGACACAAGCGAAGAGATAGCGTGAGCTGAGTCATAAACTCCATGGTTACATACACATGCGCATACACACATGCACTAGCATGCATACACATGCGTAAACACACACAGACTCACTCACTCACTCACTCACTCACTCACCCACCCACTCACTCACTCACTCACTCACTCACTCACTCACTCACTCACTCACTCACTCACTCACTCACTCACTCACACACACAATCTCATGACATGGCGCTCATGACACGATGTCGCTCTGCATGACCGGATGACATTATTCAGTTTCAGCTTATCTGATAATCACACCGTGATTCTGTCCTGCCTTGGGGGATGGTTGGGGGGGGGGGGTAGGAAACAGAGCAGGAAAACAGAATATGGGAAAAAAGAAAAGGAGAATTTCAAACGGGAGAGATGTGAGAAAAAGAGAAAACGATGGGAGCGAGGGAGAGGAAATGTAATAAATGAGGAGAGATTTTATAAAGAATGTGTAGGAGTAAATGAATAACTATACCTGACTGCTGAAGAGGGTCTATGATAGGAAGCATTATTTTCCCGTTCTCTCTTTTTCTCTCTTCCTCCCTCCCTCTCTCTCTCTCTCTCTCTCTCTCTTCTCTGTCTCTCTCTCTCTCTCTCTCTCTCTCTCTCTCTGTCTGTCTCTGTCTGTCTGTCTCTGTCTGTCTGTCTCTCTCTCTCTCTCTCTCTCTCTCTCTCTCTCTCTCTCTCTCTCTCTCTCTCTCTCTCTCTCTCTCTCCACACACACGCACACACACACACACACACACACACACACACACACACACACACACACACAGAGAGAGAGAGAGAGAGAGAGAGAGAGAGAGAGAGAGAGAGAGAGAGAGAGAGAGAGAGAGAGAAAGAAAATAAAATAAAAGAGAGAAATAGAGAGGGTTGTGCCCGTAAGTATATACATACATATCTATAAATCCCACTTCAGGCACATTTCTTACGCCAAATTTATTACAGTGATTGATTACCTTTCTTTATGGAAACCGTTGGCAGTAACGAAAATCGGTGCTGACAGCAAAACTCATTCTAGAGGCCAGACTACTTTTTAGGGCTCTGGTTGCCATGGTGTAATGAACACACATAATGGTGTAACAAGTCGTAGAAAGGGGCTGATATATGGTGAGTCCATACCTTCTACCAATTTATTGAACTTTTTGGTAACCTCAACCTGGATTAACTTTACTGTATATTTGGGCACAAGATATAAGCATGATCATTGTTACGGAAACATAGGTTTACAATGGGTTGATAGGGTTTGCCTTTCTCAAGTCTCTGACAGATATAATCTTGCACCTGGCTGGGAACTAATACTGGTAGCATTGATCAAGTCAGATCTTGCACATATCGACATTGTAGGCATGTTGGGATCATCTCCAGTTTCTGGGTAGGACCTGCCCCTTTGTGAAGTTGGGTGTGAAACCTCAATGATTCTGGAAGGGACAGCCCCGTAATGTCTGATAATTCTGTGGATGTTGGATATTGCTCTTTTGGTCACAAAGTCAACAGAAACTGAATCACGCAGGTCGTCGTCTCACTATCCAGTTGCTGTTCAAGTTAACTGTAATAATTATGTGGGGGTATGAGCATTTTTTAACCAAAAGTACTGGTTATTGCTTCCAAACTACACTGTGCTTAATCAAATAACGAAATGTAAACATGAAATATACTAAAGAATATAATATGGGAAGAAAATAAAATTTACCAGTTTTGTAATTTAGTGCCTGACTAATATGAAATAGATATAGTTAAATAGTAAAATCCCTATATCCCCAGCCTACACTTTTGATAAGGTAGACACTTGATGCTTAAGTTAGATATTGGAATGCTAATGGAGCATGTACTGTTGCAGAACCAAGTATCAAAGCTATTAGAAAAAGGAAGGAAACAATACATGACTCATTATGTATAAAGTATTAGAAAGCAGAGTTCAGTTCAGTTGTGTGAACTGCATTCCTCCGTAGGGCCTACCCTAACACCACAGTCTTGTTGTAGAGGTAGGCAGATGTTAAGTGACATAATTAACAACATTTGGATGCACCTGCCGGCAGACTGTCATCAGCTAATAGGTAATTTAGGGAATTGTTCAAGCGTTAGATGAGCTAGTATCTGTGGCGAGAGCGAGGGGAAGGAAAGACAAGTCGGCCAGATTGATGATGAAGGTGAATTTGGTGATTATCATGATATTCATGAGAAAAGAGATCTGCTTTCATTACAGCGGGTTATGGAGTTATGGTGGCAGCGGTGGGAGGAAATAAAGGAGAGTGGAATTAAAAGTTGGGGTATAATATAGAACGGAACGAAAAATGAATGATGGATGGGGATTCATATTGCAGGGTCGGACGAAGGCGGAATAGAGTAGCAAAGTAAAAGCAGGAATAATGAAAAAAAAATGGATAACAGAATAGGAATTGGAGGAGGGGATGACGAAGATGAAAGGGTCGGCAGAGAGAGAAAGCGGATAAAGGGCAAACAGCAATGGGATATAAAAGGTAGATTGATTACATGGACCAAACTGCTTGGCTGAATATGGGTGCGTGTCCTCCCCGTCTAGTCATATTTACCATCGTCCCTGTCTCATTGTTGGTCATAGCCTCTTTTATGCTTCTCTCCTTGCTCTTTCTTCCACTCCATGTCCTTCTACGTTTTTTTTAGTCTGTCTTTCTCTAGTACCCCCCTTCTCTCTCTCTCTCTCTCTCTCTCTCTCTCTCTCTCTCTCTCTCTCTCTCTCTCTCTCTCTCTCTCTCTCTCTCTCTCTCTTTCTCTTTCTGTCCCCTTCGCTCTATGTATATCCCTATCCCTATATCTCTCGTCGTTTCTCTCTTTCTCCCTACCCTGGCCTATTATTTTTCATTATTTATATGCGTATTTATTTATTTATATATGTATATATTTTTTATACCAATTTGCTCATTATTTTTTCGTAAATAGAAAATACGTTGATGTTGACACACAGCTGTAATTATCATCCGTGATTTAGATACATGTTTGTACATTACATTAAAGTGAATGACATGAAAATATCGCCGCAAACAATACAACGGCATGCACTAATTATCCATTTGTAAATATGTGTTGTCGACATTAAAATAAATGTTGGTAAAAATATAGGCTTCATGTCTGTCTGTCTGTCTGTCAGTCTATGCATCTATATAGTTATCTATCCGCCTATCTATCTTTCTATCTATGTATGTATCTACCTATTTTTCTGTCTATCTATCTATCTATCCATCTATCTGAATCTCTATGTGTATATACTTTTTTTAGGGGAAGGATGTTACATTGAGCTGATTAAAACATTGGAGTGATT
>NC_051388.1:56009766-56017266 GCF_015228065.2 Penaeus monodon | reverse complement strand
CACACACACACACACCACACACACACACACACACTCACACACTCACACACTCACACACACACACACACACACACACACACACACACACACACACACACAGATACATACATACCTACATCTATTTATTGACAGGCAGACAAATAGATAAACAGACAGAGAAAGAGAGAGAAGGAGAATAAACAAGCGAAATAGACAGAGAGCAAGAGCGAGTAAGCAGTTATTCAATAAGGTAGAAACGACCAGCATATATTTTCTCTCACGTAATTCCTTTTTCTTCTGCTTCTGGCTTTAATTCCTAGTCGGGGTTGTCGGTGCGGATTTTTCTCCTCCATTTTGCTCTGTCTACTATACCTCTCTTTCGTTGACTTCTCGTTCTTTCTTGTTTTCGTTAATGCAACTAAGGCATTTTTTTTTCACACGTACATACCATGGGAATACGATCATTTTTAATCAGTGTTTCTCAGTGCCGATTTGATCATCATTTTGATCAACTTTATTATTGATATAATTTAATATTTCACTTTATTATTGTTTAGAAAGACTTAGAAGACATCATTTCAGTTTCGTGGCTTTCACTGCATTTATTCCTCTCAAAAGTATTAACAAAATTATATTTCATGCAAGGATTATTACGGTCTCTTCGCTCTACCGCGTCGTTAGTCTGCGAAATGGCGTCATATTCTCTTGTATGATATAACGAAGATTCTCGTTGGAGATGCTAAGTGTGGTGATACAAGGCTGGAATGACGTCACAGGTGAGCGGCCAATGGGGTCAAGGAATTTTTTTTTTTTTTTTTTTTTTTTTTGTGGGGGGAGGGTATTTTTTTTCTTTTTTTTTTCTTTTTTTCTTTTTTTTTTTTCTTTTTCTTTTTCTTTTTCTTTTTCTTGCGCTTCCCGATCTTTTTGCTTCTCTCACGACGATATATATTTTTTCCTATCACCTCCAACTTCACCCCAAGCCACCTTAACAACCCCCTTACTACCTCAAGCTTTTTCCTTACCACCTCGACTTCCTCCTACCCCCCCCCACCCATACCACCGACTTTTTTCCCCCACAACCTCCAACTTTTTTCCCTTTCCTACCACCTCGACCTTACCTCCACCCTCACCACATCACCTCCCCCCCTCACATCACCTCCCCCCTCACCACATCACCTCCCCCCCTCACATCACCTCCCCCCTCACCACATCACCTCCCCCCCCACCACATCACCTCCCCCCCCTCACATCACCTCCCCCCTCACCACATCACCTCCCCCATCACATCACCTCCCCCCTCACCACATCACCTCCCCCCCTCACACATCACCTCCCCCCCTCACCATCACCTCCCCCCCTCACCACATCATCTCCCCCCCACCACATCACCTCCCCCCCCTCACATCACCTCCCCCCTCACCACATCACCTCCCCCCTCACATCACCTCCCCCCTCACCACATCACCTCCCCCCTCACCACATCACCTCCCCCCTCACCATATCACCTCCCCCCCTCACCACATCACCCCCCCCCCTCACATCACCTCCCCCCTCACCACATCACCTCCCCCCCCACCACATCACCTCCCCCCCTCACATCACCTCCCCCCTCACCACATCACCTCCCCCCTCACCACATCACCTCCCCCCTCACCACATCACCTCCCCCCTCACCACATCACCTCCCCCCTCACATCACCTCCCCCCTCACCACATCACCTCCCCCCTCACATCACCTCCCCCCTCACCACATCACCTCCCCCCTCACCACATCACCTCCCCCCCTCACATCACCTCCCCCCTCACCACATCACCTCCCCCCCTCACATCACCTCCCCCCCCCACCACATCACCTCCCCCCTCACCACATCACCTCCCCCCTCACATCACCTCCCCCCTCACCACATCACCTCCCCCCTCACCACATCACCTCCCCCCCTCACATCACCTCCACCCCCCACCACCCCTAACATCCCCCCTCTCGACTTTCTTTCCCCCGCCCCCTCCAGCAGTTCCCGGAGCGCGTGATAATGCGGTCGGATTCCTCCCCGAGTTCTTGCACCTGAGCGACCCTGTACAAGGGCGCCCCCGGCCAGAGGTCTCAATCGATGCGACTCTTATTATTACATCATATTTAGGCGCTTCAGCTGAACGATGTCGCGCCCTCAACTCCGCCCTCCTTTGGAAGCGACCGTTGCTTGGGCGCCGTTCAGCCGATGGCGCCTCCATATATATATATATATATATATATATATATATATATATATATATATATATATATATATATATATATATATATATTCTCTCTCTCTCTCTCTCTCTCTCTCTCTCTCTCTCTCTCTCTCTCTCTCTCTCTCTCTCTCTCTCTCTCTCTCTCTATCTCTTTATTTATTTATTTTTTGTTGAGATCGATTGGATTTTTGTTTAATTTTTCTTGTTTATTTTTATTTTATTTTATTTTTTAAAAATCTTTCCGAGCTCTTTTTTATCCATTTCTTTAAAAACCGATTGAAATTTATTTTATTATCATTATTTTTTTTCTCTCTCTGAACCAAACTGCAACACAAGCAGCCGGGCAGTCCAGCCAAACATATCCGAATGATTGCAAGTTCTGTGCAATTTCAACTTTGCGGATAACGAAGCAAGGAAGCAAGGCCAGGAGATTCTTCGGTATTACATGACAAATTTGGTCGGTCGAAACTTGGCCGAAAATGTATAGGCGACGCAGGAAGCTTTCGGCTTTATTCTGTTTCTTTTTAAAGGGAAAAAAAAGAAAAGAAAAAAAAGGGGGGGGGGAGGAATATTTTGTGTAAATTGTCTTTTCTAGAAATGTGCTAAGATGTGGGCAATGTTACTATTTCTTACGCCTAGTACTCCCCCTTTTTTCTCATTTGCACATCACTCTTACGCGAATCGGGAGGGAGAGTGATAAAGTGATTACCGGTCCTTAATTGGTCGTTAATCACGTAATCAATTTAGATGGAAAGATTCATTGTTCCTGCATCTCATCCGCGGTGAATAACTTATGCGTTCGTCCTTGCACTGATGGATTCGGCGCCTGCAGACCGGCGACTGATACCCGCTGCCGTCGTAATTAGGAATTTAATGGCGTCTTAATCATATTCGCCGAGATTTATTGTCTACTGCCGAGCCATATAAGGAAGCGAGGGGATAATTAGAGGGAAAGTCTGCTTTGGTTTGAGGAGTGGATAACTTTTTTTTTTTGGGATATTTATCGTTTTGGTGAATTCAACTGCCTTACTCTCTCTCTTTATTTCTCTTTCTCTCTTTATCTCTCTCTCTCTCTCTCTCTCTCTCTCTTTCTCTCTCTCTCTCTCTCTCTCTCTCTCTCTCTCTCTCTCTCTCTCTCTCTCTCTCTCTCTCTCTCTCTCTTTTCCTCCCTCCCCACCTCCCTTCTTCCTTTCTTCCCTTCCTATCCCTCCCCGTCCCTCTCCCTCATCTCCCTCCTCTCTCCTTCCCCTCCTTCCTCTCTGTTCCCCAACCCTCCCCTCTCTCTCTCTCTCTCTCTCTCTCTCTCTCTCTCTCTCTCTCTCTCTCTCTCTCTCTCTCTCTCTCTCTCTCTCTCTCTCTCTCTCACCTCCCTCCCTTCACGCTCCTAGCTCGGTAGACGAAGCAGCGCTCAATACATCCGATATTTTAGACGTTTATCAAGCACTTTGTCAACCCTATAGACTTGCCTGATCGGGCGTGTTGTGCGTAAAAATATGACGATCATGTAAGCTCTACAGAGACAGGTATTGGAAAAAAAAAAAAGCAGGGAAACAATAAAAAAGGATGAAAAAAGAAAGGAAAGGAAAAGAAAAAGAAGATAATAAAGAAAGGAAAAGAATGAGAAAAGGAAGAGAAAAGGACGAAACGATAAAGGGATGAAAATCAAAAAGTGAAAGAAAGAGGCGGAAGTGAGCACTGGAGACGTTGCATTCAACAACAAGGTCTCTCGGCACCCGCGAAATCTTTCCTTCGACGTTATTAAAAACTAAACTTGATAGTGATTCCTTTAGGTGCATATATACGTCTTGGTCTACTCTGTTATGCGATAGGGAATAGATATACCGCATTTTAAACCTATGAAAAAGGGAAGGGTAATGTGGACGAAGAAATTGGAATGAAATGTATTGGGAACGAAGGTCATGGTGTGTGACAAGAGATGAAATGTGAATAAAAGATCGAGAAAAAAGTTGTACATGAAAGAGTTAAGATGTGAAAATGAGATAAGAGAAGACAGAATAATAAATGAATGATAATGGCAAAGTGGAATAATTAAAGGATATAGGGAACAGAGAAAATGGTGTCTATGGTCAGACCAGTATATAGAGTGGTTCCGTGGACGAAAGTAAACACAGAAGAAAAGGACTGCCGTTTTTACAGCCCGCCAAATGGCATTCCTGGAATAGTTAAAATGGACAGGGCAGATTGAAGCATCAGGTCTCTGCTAGAGGAAGGAAAAGTAAACATCATCACGCGGGAGAGATGTCTACAGATATCTCCTGAGACTGGGTCCAAACTCTCTACTATATAATGGAAGTTTTGTTGGTGACACACAGCAGGTATGGTATAGAAACCAAGCCCTTGTTGTAATGAGAGAAGTTCCAGAAAGAGTCATTACAAAAACTAGTTAAAGGTAAATGGTAGTACCTTTGGATGAAATTGTACTGTGTCTTGAGTCCTGAGCGGGGCATAGATCTTAGGACCCGCCATGTAGGTTTTGTTGGAAAAGAACAAGGAAGTAGGAGTGGTATGAAAGAGAATGAATATCTTTACAATACGAGGGATTTATTTAATCGGTGTCGATTATATCTTCGTGAAAAATGTATTTCTGACGAAGATATAATCGAAACCGGTCAAATACATCTCTTTTATTGTGGAGATACTCATTCTCATTCATATCTGTTTCTACATTTGTCAACATGAATACCATTAAAATAATAAGGTATCTAGTTTTATGTTTTTTTTTTTTTTTTTTTTTTTTTTTTTTTTTTTTTCTTTTTTTTTCTTTCTTTTTTTTTAAGTATAGAGAAAAAAAATAGATTAAAAGGAAAAAAATTAAATGTTGCGACTGGAGTTATGAGCAATGATAGATCTCTAGCACGTAAGATGGGGTTATCTGTGCCAGCTTATTAGTGTGACAGGCGTGATGTAGGTGAAGGTCATCTTGGAAGGGATACGTCGGTAGTGAAGATGAATGCGGGAAATGATGTAGACACGAATGAAGGAAGAGGCCAAGGAGAATACGAAGAGAGAGAATCGAAAATTGGTTGACAGTGCAGATTGATACAAAAATGTTCAAGAAAAGGGAATATCCTTTTTTTTACTGTAAATACCAGAGCAGTAACCATTGAGCATATTACACGGGATGGGCTACAGAATGCAATTGAGAAGGGGAAATTCTGCTGTACCCTGTGGAAGTGGGATGCCGTGATAGTTTCAATGATCTAATTAGTATGATAAGATTAGTTTCAGTATGAGTAAATTACTACGGTTTAAAAAAAAAGGAGTTATTATTCTCCGTACCTAAAGCAGAGTGACAATATAAACTAGTGTCCTTAACGTCATGTAATTTTAAAGGACATTATTAACAAGTGTTCTTAACGTCATGTGCTTCTAAGTTGGTTGGAGTAAAGTTAATGAAAAGATAGTTGTAATATATTGCTCTTGTGATACAGACAAATATCGGATTTTTGTGAGGTTAAAAGAAGCATTTGACGAACCGTATCATAAGATAATTCGATAATAGTAGGTGTGTTAACTGAACCTCCCGCTTTTGCACTAAATATAATTTCTTCTTCGTAAGTAGCTAAAACTATTTCATAAACTATATATTTCAGAGAATCTTACTTGTAATAGCATATCGTCTTTATATGCGACATTTTTTTTTAGATTAACTTTCTGGTTGACACTGGAAACAGAAGTGGTCTTTACACATTCCAATTAAATGTTACATTAACTGGTACTAACCAAACATTTTTTTCTTCTTACAGGTAATCATTAATCCAAGTGAAGAAATTTGAGTCGTCAAGGGAGGGTAAACGATTCCCTTCATAAGCAGGTATTGTGGCTGCATGAAACTATGGATGTAATTGTTAGAAAAAAAAACTATGGAAGGAATTGTTAGAAAAAGGTATGGGTGTGATTATTAGAAAAGCTATAGAAGTAGTTGTTAGAAAAAGCTATGGATGTAATTGTTAGAGAAAAGTTATGGAAGTAGTTGTTAGAAAAAAATATGGATGTGATTGTTAGAAAAAGCTATAGATGTAATTGCTAAAGAAAGCCACTAAAAAGATGCGAGAGTGGTGTCATGTTCAACGTCACAGACCCAGTAAGTCGTAAAATAGAGCCTGAAATGTTTCGTCAGATTTTTATTTATTTATTTATTATAATTCTTTATATTTATATTTATATCTAACCCTTCCGCCATCACTATCATTTTGTTATTATCATTTTGTCATTATCATTACCTTTGCCATTACCATTATTTTGTTCAGTCCCCTCTAACTACAATATGCCACCCACCACTGCCAGTGTGCGAATCGCCAGCTTCGACTCCCGTGTCCGAAATACCTGTCATTACAAGAAGGGGAGAGATGTTTCAGTTTCGACTCCGGTGTCCGAATATCAGTGCTTCAAGTACAAAGATTCGAAACCGGTGGTTTACCTCCTGGCGACCCTGAGTTTGAGAACTTTGAAGTGAAGAGAGGGAAATTTATTTGAATGAGAAGGAATATCCTCACTGTGCAAGAGATGTATTAATATCTTCATCAGAAATTCATGTATTCATTTATATCTTCATCAGAAATACATACATGCATTTCAGACGAAGATACAATCGAAACCCTTCCAATGCATCTCGTGTGAAGATATTCTTTCTCATTCATTTTTTTTTTCTACTTTTGTCACAATGAATGTTGTTGAAGTGAAGAGAAATCTACACTGCATTTACTCAAGAACACTGACTTTGCATACGGAAAAGGGGAAGAAAGAGAAAGATGTAGATGTGGCTGCGATCAGGGTATAAATCTGGGAATAGGAAGAATATAAAAAAATGCAGAAAAGGTATGAATGAGAATGAATATCTTCACAATACAAGAGATGCATTTAACCGTCTGGAATATATCTTCGTCGTGTATATCTGACGATGATATATTCGAAACCGGTTTAAATACTTCTATTGTATTGTGAAGATATTCATTTTCATTCACATTTTTTTTTACTCAGTAAGGGAAAGGACGTCGGGTTTGTATAGCACTAAGAAGCTATAGACTATATGCTACAGTGTATTTAGATATTACGGCACGTGGATGCATAGATAATCTTGCTTTTTGTTAGAGCTGATGCACAACAATGGAAAAAAAAAGAACGTATGAAGTCGAGTGGAAGAATTTTGTACAGTGAAGGAAAGTAGTAACGCCGTAAGACATATGAATTTCTAAGTATTACAATAACTTGCATTCCCCAAAACCTTCATTAACCTTATAAATGCATTTCATAGGCATTCGTATATTA
>NC_051388.1:55999766-56004766 GCF_015228065.2 Penaeus monodon | reverse complement strand
ACATAAAACAATCCTCTTCAGTTTTGAAGTGTCCATTGTAGGTTTAAATTTTCGTGTGATGTTTCTACTCCTGTAGAGTTCTTTAGTTGTCTTATTTATGAACAGTTTTTAATTCCTGGCATGTTCATTAAATATTTTTTCCCTTTCTTGTCGCAATAATCTTGAATTTTTTTATTTTTTTTTTTTGTAAATTATTTTTCAACTGGATTATTGATACCTTTTTTTTTTGGCATCTTCTTGTTTCAATTCCTTAGTGTTTTTTCAGTATCCAGGGGAATTTGTCTTTTTCTTTTTGGCGATAGTTTCTTAAGCAGTGCTCAGCAAGAGTTCTTTTCCTTCTTCCCACACTCATTTGGTGTTTTATCATCTTCACATGATTGAGTATTTCAAATTTGTTTGACACTGCAATTCTGTAATTGTTATCAAGAGTTTTGTAGTCGAGCTTTAGAGGTGGTGTTGGACGCTCCATCTTTTTGAGTCTTATTTTAAAGTCGATAGTTAATAGTTGGTGGTTACTGTTGCAGTCGGCACCAGGTCTTGTTTTGGATTTTTTTATGCAACTCTTCCATTTTGGTTCAGCACAATGTAGTCAATTTGGTTGCGTGTTCTTTTGTCTGGTGAAAACCACGTGTACAAGTGTCTTGGGTGGTGTTGGAACAATGTATTGGCTTAACTAAATTATTTGTACTACAGAATTCAATAAAATCTTTACCTCTTTCATTTATATCTCCAAGGCCGAATTTTCCACAGTGTAATTTTTTAGATTATTTTTTCCTACTTTGGCGTTGAGGTCTCCCATGATTATTTTTACATCTCTGTTAGGGATTGTGTCTAAAGTATCTTGGAGAGAGTTATAAAAAAATTCCATTTCTTCATCACTTGCAATATTGGTTGGTGCGTAGCATTGTATGATACTAATATTATGAGGTTTTGCTTGTATTCTGACTTTTAAAATGCGATCATTATTGGGCTGTACCCAATTAGTGCATTGCAGTTTTTTTCGTGAGAATCATAGCAACTCCGTGACTATAATTTCCTTCTTCTTTTCCAGAAAAAAGAACTGTCTTGTTTTCTTTAGTTTTGAAACTTCCATTACTTTTCCAATTGGTCTCACTGATTCCTAGTATTTGAATGTTGTATCTATCCATTTCGTTACAGACAGTATGTAATTTACCCATCTCTTTCATTTTCCTTACGTTCCACGTTCCGATTTTTAATGTGTTTCTTAATTGGACCTGTTTTCTTTATCTTCTTTGTCTTCCAGATGCATATTTAACATTGTCAGCCTGGGTTGCCCACTAACTAACGCGCCCCTTGATAACCCACGCGACGGGCGATGTGGTATGAATTATCGTTTCTGTATTTAATCATTGGTGTAGAGGTTTGTCAGGAGAAAATAAAGTTGAGTGGAATCCCCCAGGCTCCTTCTCAACTCGCAGTCTCCAACTAATTAGGAGGAACTATCTCTGCCGCTTTTAAAACAGTTACACTGTAATACGCCAGACATATTATTTGGTGAAACCAGTAATCAGTATAACTGAAGGTGTTTTCACCAGATATCCACTTCCCTGCTGCCGACAGTTTCACCGCAACCCTGGTATAGGGAGCTAATAGGTGCTATCCTTGTTCAAGGGAACCCTAGGGTGCAGTTTATTGTCTTACCCAGGACAAATATATATATATATATTTATATATATATATATATATATATATATATATACATATACATATACATATATATGTATATATATTTTTCTTTTTCGTGATAATTATCATTATCATTATTATTATTATTATTATTATTATTATTATTATTATTATTATTATTTTATTTGTTGGGTCAGTTCCATCGTACTAACTTTTGTTTGTTTGTTTCTTACTTTTTCCCACTTTTTAATTTTTTATCTTTTTTTTTTTCGTTATTATTATTATTATTATTATTATTATTATTATTATTATTCCATTTCCTTGATCTTTTTCTTTTTTCTTCTTTTATCGTCTTTATTATCATTTCCATTACTCCCTTTTTCTGATTTTTTCGGGTCATTTTTTATATCTTTTCTCTTTATTTTATATAATTTTTATGCAATTATTTATCGGGTCATTTCCCTCATTCACACATTTTTAAGAATTTATTTTTATTGAAATTTCTATTATTAATATATATATATATATATATATATATATATATATATATATATATATTTATATATTTGTGTTTATTATTTTTTTTATTGTTCCATTAATCGCATTATTTCGGGTTATTTTTCTGTCTTCCACATTTCCTTTCTTTCGTCTGTTTTGTTTTTGTTTTTTTCCTTGTTATTATTACAGCTTTTATTTCTTTCATTCTTTTCTTTTCTTTCTTTAATTTTTTTTTTTCTCTTACTCTTTTTTGTTTCATTCTTTTTATTTTATTTTATTTCTTTCATCATTTTCTCTTTTCTTTCATTCTCTTTTTTTTCCTTTCATTCATTTCTTTTGTTTTAATTCTTTTATTTTTTCCCTCTCATTTCATTCTCTTCTTTTCCTTTCTTTTCTTTTCTTTTCAATTCTCATCATTCTTTTTTTTTCAATTCTTATCTCTTGTGTGTTTTAGAAGATAATATCTTTTTATATTTTTAGAAGAATATATATATATTATTATATAAATATATATATATATATATATATATATATATATATATATATACACACTTTTTTCGTATCTGTTGTGTTTTAGAAAATAAGATATTTTTATATTTTTAGAAGAAAATGTATATATTTTTTTCAATTCGTATCTGGTGTGTGTTTTAGAAGATAAATTTTTTTTTGTATTTTTAGAAGTTTTTTTTCCCAATTCATATCTGTTGTCTGTTTTAGACGATATTTGCATCTCACTCTTCCTCACGCTCTTCTGTTCACGTCCCACGGCCAACGGATATTGAAAGAAGGGCGTGATTCCTTCTCCAGCCGAGTCGTATTTTCAGGCCATCGTAACTCCATAAAGGACGTCACTGTTCCCTTCAGAGGCCTTTCACAGTCTTTTCACGGTTCTTTCATCGTCCCTTTACTGTCTTTTTACTGTCCTTTCACCGTCCCTTTACCGTCTTTTTACTGTCCTTTCACCGTCCCTTTACCGTCTTTTTACTGTCCTTTCATTGTCCCTACGCTGTCCTTTCATGTTTTTTTCACGGTCATTTCACGGTCCTTTTACGGTTCCTTCACAGCTCTTTCACGGTCACGTCACAGTGCTTTCATTTCCTTTACGGTCCTTTCAATCCTTTCACAGTCCTTTCATGGTCCCTTCATAGTTGTTTCACTGTCCATTTACAGTCCATTTACAGTCCATTTACAGTCCCTTCACTATCCGTTTACAGTCCATTTACAGTCCCTTCACGGTCCCTTCACAGCCGTTGGCACCGTCCTGTTCCATGTCCTTCTTCATTTCCCAAGTTATAGACAGGGTGTACTATCCGCCAGCTATCAAACGATGTTAATTCAGTATGGTTTTCTCTGATTGTTTTTAAATTGTTATTTTTTATTGTATTTCTGTTGTTTTTCAATGTTTTATGGTTATTTTTTTATTATTGTTGTTATTGATGTTTTTTATGGTGAATTGAATATCATTTTAGGAATGATAGTGATTTAAGGGGTAGGATAATATATATATTTTTGCAATAATGATGAAAATGATATTGATTAAGATTATGATTATGATAAAAAAATATATAATGGTGATGAGTACAATGATAACGATAACGGTAACGATAATGAAAGCAATGATAACAACAGTACTAGTAATAACGATAACGATGACAATAATAAAAGAAAAAAAATCATCCTTCAGAAGGCAGGTTCGGACCCTGCTCGCAAAGGTCCCAGAAATGATCAAAAGGTCTCTCACTCACAAGTTCCTTTGAAAGAAGTTTCTTATTGTACTCCTCGATTCTATTATGCTGATCACGCTCCATCTCGTATCGTCTATAGTCCGTATGTAAATTTTCCCTCTTTCCTTCCTCTTCCTCCCCCCCCTCCCTTTTTTTTCGTTCCATATATATTTTATTGTCCTTTTCCATCCGACTGTGAAAACGATAGTTCCCTGTTGCCAATTCTTTATATCTGAGATCGCGCATGGTTCCTGAACGAGCGGGCAAATGTCATGCAAGTCAGAGCAAGCAAAAAGCCTGACTGCATCAAGCACAGGGCTTCGGGCGGATGATGAATGGTGGAGATCGTAGAGAGAGAAAGAGGAAAGGGGGAGGGAGGCAGATAGAGAGATAGGTTCGTGTGTCTATGCGGGTATATGGAATGGGGAGGAAAGGAAAGGAAAGTGAGAGGGAAAAAGGGAAAGGGAGAGGGAATGGAAAGGAAAGTGAGAGGGAAAAAGGGAAAAGGAGAGGGAAGGAAAGGAAAGAGAGAGGGAGAAAGGGAAAGGGAGAGGGATAGAGAAAGGGAGAGAGATAGAGAAAGGGAGAGAGATAGAGAAAGGGAGAGAGATAGAGAAAGGGAGAGAGTGAGAGAGAGAGAGAAAGCAGAGAGAAGGAGAAAGTAAAGAGAGAGAGACAAAGCAGACAGAGAGGGAGAGAGGAGAGAGAGAGATGGAGAAGGCAGAGAGAGAGGGAAAAAGGAGAGAGAGACAGACACAGACACAGGCACAGACACAGACAGACAGATTGAGAGCGAGGGATAGGGAGAGTTAGAGAGGAAGAGAGAAAGAAAGAAAAAGAGGGAGGGGAAGAACGAAAGCGAAAACAAAAACGAAAAAGAGAAAAGCAACAACAAAATAGAGAGAAAAACAGAGAAAGAGAAACCAGCAAAAAAAAAAAACAAAAAAAACAACAACAACAAAACAGACAAACAAACAGGCCAAAAAAAGAATAAAAAAAAACGATAAAAAAAGAAAGAAAAGAAAAATGAACCACAAGGCAGATGCATCGGATGTATCAGCAGGGTGTAATGCCCCGGGCCATCGTTATTACACATCAAGGATTCTGTTCGTTGCTGCCCTTCGCTCCCTC
>NC_051388.1:55982266-55989766 GCF_015228065.2 Penaeus monodon | reverse complement strand
GGAGAGAGAGAGGGGGGAGAGAGGGAGAGAGAGAGGGAGAGGGAGAGGGGGAAGGAGAGGGAGAGGGAGAGGGGGAAGGAGAGGGAGAGGGAGAGGGGGAGGGGGAGGGAGAGGGAGAGGGGGAGGAAGAGGAAGAGGGAGGGTGAGAGAGGGGGAGAGAGATTGAGAGAGAGAGGGGGGGGGGGGGTTGAAGACACCCCAGGGCCTGATGGTGTCCAGAGTTACGGGCCGAAGAAAGTCACGTCTTATCACCTCTAGATTGCACTTCACTTAGAGGAAATTTCAGATAACGCTTCTTAGGTGGATGGTGTGAAAATGATGATGGTGATGATTTGGTGGTGATGATGATAAGGTTGTGCTGGAAGTCATGATGATGATGATGATGGTAGTGGCGGTTATAGTAGGACTAGTAGTACCAGAGGTGGCGATGGTAGTAGCAGTAGAAATCGTGAGTAGGAAGTGTAATCATCATAAAACAATTTAACACGTACGTACCCTGCCTGGTCTCTCTAAAGGGGAATCCACGAACGTAAGAATGTTGCCCCAAAACATCCATAGGTACGATAAATTAGCTGCTTTTAGAGAAATTACTTTTGAAAGACTCCCGACAAAATATTTCGTAAGCTCGATGGATTAGCGTCCCTGAGAGTGTCGACGGAAAATGGAACATAGAAGTTTGTACTGTAAGGCATTAGCCAGGGAAATAGCTTTTTAACGTTACTCTTAATAATATGGTTCCATTAGGTTTGACGCTGAGAAGGATAATAAAGGACTTTGAATTCTGAGACAGGTAGGTAAGGATGCAACATTTGTTCTTAATGCCTTTGTCCGTTTAAGAAAAAGGGGGGGAGGGGAGAGCGAGATCATTATTTTCCAATATTGAACGTTGACTGTATCAACTTACGAATTAGTAATGTGGAGGAGTAATAAAGAGAATAAAAATTGCGAAAGTGATAGCGAGGATTGGCTGTTGTCGCATGGGATGGTCGTTAAGATATTATCCGAAGAGAGATAATAACCATTGGAAATACGTCTTAAGGAAACGCAGTAGGTCCGATAAGATATGAAAAAGTAATAAAGTAAGCCAGAGGGAAGAAATGCACATCGTTATGCGCAGGAAGAGATGCCCGATAAATGGCGTCATGTGGAAGAGGGGGGGGGGGGGGCAGAGAGCTCCTCGGGCAAGAAGGGTACAAGGAACAGGTGTAGGATATTCTTGAGTAATTATGAGAGTTTGATTTGGTCGAGATTGAGGGACGTAAGAAGACAGTGAATAAGGAGATGAATAAGCAAATAAGTGAAAAATATATCTTGATGATAAGGATCATGGAATACCGAAGTTGAATAAAGATAATATGACATATCGACACTTCAAAAACGAAACAAGAAAAAAAAATAACAGCATGTCTAGATCAATGAAAGGGATATTTTCTACCCTGAAACAGTGGTCCCTTTTTTTATAACACGAAAATAAACACTCAAGCCCGAATTGTCGATATCACAACGCCGAGTCAGATGAAGGAAAAGAGCTCGTAACATTTGGTATGCGAATGCAAAAATCTCGCGCAAATTGAATCAAGCAGAATGCCAGATGATGTGGCGAAAAACTGCCCAATGGGAGTTGGTGAAAAGCGGCAAAAATCTTTAAAGAATAAGATAAAAAAAATTACGAATGGCTGTCGAGTTGTTCAACTAAGATTCTCTCTCTCTCTCTTCTTTCTCTCTCTCTCTCTCTTCTTTCTCTCTCTCTCTCTCTCTCTCTCTCTCTCTCTCTCTCTCTCTCTTCTCTCTCTCTCTCGCTCTCTCTCACACACACACACACACACACACACACACACACACACACACACACACACACACACACACACACACACACACACACACACACACACACACACACACACCTAAACAATCACAAACAGGTCGTTAAGGGTTAAAGCTGTGGTTGTGTACTTGACCAACAACCAGATACGAAGAAAACGAACTTGCGAAGTAAAGAAAAAGAGAGAAAAGAGAAAAGAGAGAGAGAGAGAGACAGAGAGACAGAGATAGAGACAGAGACAGACACACATAAAGGCAGAGAGAGAGAAAGAGATAAGAAAAAAACATATATCACATGAATTTAGACTTTGGCAAAGGCATTAGGTCTTTATTGACGATTAGTAAGAAATTACAGCATTAGATTAGGGAACCAACTATTCAAACGAGTGGAATGTTCCCTTAGAGATCTACTTTAACAGGGTGAATTGAGACTAACGAAACGCATCAGAAACTCGTAACTCTTAATTGTGTGCAATGATGAGGAAGATAATGATGGGGATAGTTGTTATAAGGATAACAGTGTAGGGTGGTGGTGGTAGTAGGTATAGTAGTTAGTAGTATGTTAGTTATGTTAGTAGTAGTGTGTTAGTAGTAGTAGTAATGTTAGTAGCAGTAGTAGTGTTAGCAGTAGTAGTAGTGTTAGTACTAGTTGTAGTAGTAGTGTTAGTAGTAGTAGTAGTTTTATTAGTAATAGTAATAGTGTTAGTAGTACTAGTAGTAATGATAGTGTAGTTATATGAATGATGGTGATAATATAACGTTTTAAGAATGATAGCAGTGGTAATGATAATCATAATGATGAAAATGATGATGATAATATTGTTAATAAGTTTTACATCGGGAAATGACGTCACCAGATAAAAATCTAGAACAATGCAAGGATATTTTATGTCAAGATCTTTTTTATGTAGATATCCTTCGATTCTGTATGCACGGGAAAAAATAGATAGATAGATAGATAGATACGTATGGTTGAGAATGTTAGGGTTCAGTGGAAAAAATATAAACCTTTAATCATTTTTATTTGCGACGTAATTGTGATATATAAAACATACATAGAAAAGAAATAAAATCAGTATCATTTCCACATTTCCGTTCATGCACTTCAGTCATGTCACTGTGTTCACTTCACTTTCCTTATTCGCTCATTTCTATTTTCCCAAATCGCTTCCGAGCAACATTCAGTTGTACACATTCATTGATGTTGAATTCACGTTCTGCAATGCCCGGCCACTGTCGTGAGGTTGCAGGATTCCACTCAGTCTCTGGCATACATGCACCGCCTTTAGGGGAAGGAAATCGGAACTTAATGTATTTCTCATTAATATATATAATCCCCACATACCTTTACAAACAAAAGTAGTTTCATATGCTTAATGTATTTCGCAGTGCGCCAAGTCCGCATTATATTCATACATTAACTGAATTTGCAATAAATTTAATCAACATATAATAATGTAAAATATGTTTTATAATGCTACTGCCTATGACCTCTTTCAAGCGCCACCAGGTCAGCTATCGACAGCTACTTCCTTCAAAACACCTCGTCCTCTTCTATGCGCGCTTTACACGCACACACACACGCACACGCACACGCACACGCACACGCACACGCACACGCACACGCACACACACACGCACACACACACGCACTCACACACACACATACAATCACACACACACACACACACACACACACACACACACACACACACACACACACACACACACACACACACACACACACACACACACCTAAACAGTCGTAAGCAGGTCACCAATGCTTAAAGCTGTGGTTGTGTGCTTGACAAACAACCAGGTACGAAGAAAACGAATTTGTGAAGTAAAGAAAAAAAAGAAAAAAGAAAAAGGAAAGAAGGTAATGGCCTTCTCATTTCTCGGGAATATATATGCATTTTCTTTTCTTTTTTTCATGTTCCAAATTACTTATGCCTCATCCCCATGATTGACGAGGAAGGAAATTAAGCTTAGATGACTTGATTGCCAATAAGAATCCGCTCAGGGAAAGCCTCTGTGTGCGGAGGGAGGGAAAAGGAGGGGTTAAGGGGGGTGGGGGAAGGGGAGGGATGGGTGAGTGGGGTGGAGGGGGGTGGGAGGAGATGGATGGAGGAGGGAGGGAGATAGGCGAAGGTGAGGGAGAGAAGGTAGGTGAAGGGGAAAGGAGGGGGGTGGTTTAGGGGAGTAAGGAAAGTGTGTGTTCTCGTGTGACTGTGTGTCAGTCAAGGGAATGTGGTTATATACAATAGATTTGTACGAGTATGTGTGTGTTTGCGTTTTATGTGTAGATATATGGATGAGTGAGTGGTTGGATGGGTTAGTAGGTAGGTAAGTAGATACGAGTAGACATATGGATAGGTAAATAAAAGAGAAAAACAGACAGACAGGCTAATAGAGAAAAACAGACAGACAGGCTAATAGAGAAAAACAGACAGACAGGCCAATAGATAGAGCTATTTGGCCCCAGATCCTTCCGCGCCGCCTGCGCCGCCCTCGCCCGCAATATCTGTCCCCTTCCCGCCTCCTCAGCCCGGCCGTGTCAGGGCGTATCTGGCGAGGTCATATCGCGCCCTGAACTGTTCCCAAATATTGAGGACACTTCTCAGGAATTTCTGTGATATTGCGCGAGAATGTCCCCTTTTTGCTAGTTTGTCAGGATTCTTTTGCCCTAGTTTTTATATTGTTATATATATATATATATATATATATATATATATATATATATATATATATATATATGTATGTATGTATGTATGTATGTATATATGTATATATATATATGTATAAACATATATATATATATATATATATATATATATATATATATGTATATATATTATATAATAATAATAATGTGTGTGTGTATATATAAATATATATATATATAAATATATATATACATATATATATATATATATATATATGCGTCTTGTCTTTCTCTTGATCGCGGTTTTTTTTTCTGTTCGTCCGTTTGTCTGTCTCGGTTTCTGTGCGTGTGTGTCTGCCCATCCGTCCATCCATCCACCCACCCATCCATCCATCCATCCATCCATCCATCCATCCATCCATCCATCCATCCATCCATCCATCCATCCATCCATCCATCCATCCATCCATCCATTCACCCACCCATCCATCCATCCGCACACACACCGACACACGCACATACGCACACACACACACACACACACACACACACACACACACACACACACATACACATACACATACACATACACATACACATACACATATACATACACATACATACATACTAGTCGCTCGCTGTATAAAGACACGTTAAGCAACCGTTCTTTTCGTCATTTTTTCGAAACCTTTCGGATCTCTTATCTCGGTCCAGCTGTCTTCTGGAATGACAACGGAACATGTCTCGTCATGTTCTTTGTTTACGAATTTCTAATCGTCTCCTTAAACAATGAGGAGACTCTGTTGTGTAATGTCCTTCTTGGATGATTTTACAAAGTTTTTATTTTATTTCTTTTTTTTTCTTTTTTTTATGTTTGATTGATGTTTTTGTTTTTATCTTTTGTGCTTTTCACCGAGACTTTAGGTGGTCATTGTCTGGGGTTTAGTGTAAATCTTAGGATCTTAGAGTAGTCCTGTTCAGCCCTTTTTGTTCTTTTATGATCCTTTAAGTATGGGTCAATCGAGGTTTGAATAAAGAATATATACAGTTTGTTAACCGTATCAAAGAAAAATATACATGTACAAACACGCAAAACGAAAATGGAAGGATTTCCTGATGAATCTGCAGCCGTATTCCCTAAGTATATACACAAAAAATACAAAAAGATTTCTGATGAATAGCTTCCTGAGAATGCACTGTAGATTAGAGATCGGGCACTCAGTATGGACCTGCGCCCACGAGCAGACGCGCACTGTCGATTTGGGCGTTCGGTATGGGCTTAGGCTCTTAGGCTCTCCAGGCATATATATATATATATATATATATATATATATATATATATATATATATATATATATATGTATATATATATATATATATATATATATATATATATATATATATATATATATTTTTTTTTTTTTTTTTTTTTTTTTTTTTTTTTTTTTTCTTCTTCTTTTTCTCTCCTTTTCTTGTCTTTTCTTTTTATTTTTTCTTTCTTTTTCTTTTTTGAAGAATTGCAAATGTGTTTACTTTTTTTTACACGATATACATGGAATCTAATTCATCTCCTTACCTGGCGAATGCCCGTACCCTAAAAGATGTACCATATCAGCACAGATGAATATTGCAATAAATTCCAAAACTTGTACACTTTCTGCCTGGAAAAAAAAGAAATTATTAATACCGCAATTCGAAATAATGGCAATAATGATTGTAATCGGAATGACGAGGAGACAAGGTGTTACGAGTAAGATTGGTACTTTTATCATTATTTTTATGTTCATTGTGAGTTGTTTTTTTCCATATTACGTAACATACATCTTCACATGCATACCTACTTAGACATTTAAATAAATATAGATTTCTTCTATACCTACTTTGACATTTAAAGGAAAATATATTTTTTCTATACCTACTAAGACATTTAGAGAAAAATACATTTCTTCTATACCTACTGAGACATTTAAAGAAAAATATATTTCTTCTATACCTACTGAGACATTTAAAGAAAAATATATTTCTTCTATACCTACTTAGACATATAAAGAAAAATATCTCTCCTTTCCCATCCTTCTGGGAATGATAAAAAAAAATATATTATTGCTTTCCTCCAGCTCTTATCTCTCTTGCATGGCGGAGAGACATGCAAAGGCAACGTGCATAGTGGGCGTGGCCAGAATATTCAGGTTAATGCAGTAATTGTAAGCTCAGATATGAAGATGGGAACTTGTCGAGACTATTAAGTCATTCTGTTATCACGAATTGCAAACATCTCGTTAGGAATTCCGGCTTGCCTGCTTTGTTCTTGGGGCAGAGGAGTTATTATCTTTTCTAAATGCATTTTCTTATTATTACATATGTATATCTGCATATGTATATGAATATACATACATATGCATTTACACATACACATGCACATACACATACACGCCTATGCACATACGCACGCACGCACGCACGCATGCACGCACGCACGCACGCACGCACGCACGCACGCACGCACGCACGCACGCACGCACACACACACACACACACACACACACACACACACACACACACACACACACACACACACACACACACACACACACACACACACACGTATCCAAAATTTAACGAATAACTACTGCATTTGTGTGTGATAATCTATGTTCGTCTTTTTTTGTATGGCTCTGTGTATAATTAATTATTTGCTTAGCTTTGGGCGTAGGCTGTAATCTGCTGAGGGATAATGATAAGCTCTCCTAGAACACGGATTTTGTGTGTCCGTGTTCGTATGCATTTGTTTTGTAGGTATTTTTTCCCCTTGAATTGGATTGTTGTTGTTGTGTTGGTTTTATGTTGTTGTTGTTATCACTATCACCACCTACACCACCAATATCATTGCCAACTGCACCAAAAACACCACCATCACCATTACCATCACCACCACTCACCATCATCATCATCATCATCATCATCATCATCATCATCATCATCATCATCATCATCATCATCATCATCATCATCAT
>NC_051388.1:55969766-55977266 GCF_015228065.2 Penaeus monodon | reverse complement strand
ACACACACACACACATACACACACACAGAATTTTAAAAAAAGTTTTCCTGAAATTCCAGGCAATTCCGTACGAATTCCCGATCACATCACTTATGCGTACCACTTTATAGGACGGACTGATGCTGGCATAGCCTTGCCACTAACCCGCACGAAGCATTGGAAACTCCGAACACACACACACTCTTACTCACATCCAAACCACACACACAAACCACACACACACACACACACACACACACACACACACACACACACACACACACACACACACACACACACACACACACACACACACACAAACACACACAAACACACACAAACACACACACATACACACACACACACACACACACACACACACACACACACACAGAGACACACACGCACACAAACATTCCCTCGATCGAATCCTTTCGTAAACCGCCCGCGACAGGGTTTGGGGACTTTGGGATGATTCCAAATTCTCTTCTTCATTCATCTTCCGTCCTGGATGCTGGCAGGAACTCTTTCCTCTCCCGCGTCTCCTCCTCCTGTCTATACATCTCTTTTTCGCCTCTCGCCTCTCTCTCCGTTTCTGGTAGCTACTTCGTCTCATGGGCCGATGATCTGCTGGATCTGGAGATGTTATGCCAAATCTGGTTCTTTCGGTTTGTCTCCGTCTGCCTGTCTCTCTCTCTCTGTTTTATGTTAGATATAAGATGTATATGACCGGTTTCAATTATATCTTCGTCAGAAATACACGTATTTCCGGCGAAGATATAACTGAAACCTGTCAAGTACATCTCTTGTATTGTGAAGATAGTCATTGTCATTTATACCTTTTATACATACATACAAACAGACATATATATATATATATATATATATATATATATATATATATATATATATATATATATATATGTATGCATACATACATACACACACATATACTCACATACATACACACATAAACACGATATCGGTTTTCATAATACATACATAAACACTAATGCTTGGGCGAAATACGTAAGGAGCAAGCTGTTGCCCATGCAGGAGGCTCCCTCCGTCCATGCATCTGATGGATCCAAAGGAACGGTATAGACTAATACGATTTGACCAGAACGAGGTTGCAAGCGACAGCGACCTGCTTTCGGGATTCCGGCTCCGGATTTTTCCTCAGGGTTGATTCTCGAAGCCTTTTCACCGTATAGATGCTACAAGGCAGTAGGTTGTTTTATATAGGGTGAGCTCCCATAGCCTTTGGTCATACACGGACTGAACTACAAGACAGCAGTCGGGCACCACTATTGTATCTACGGATGACCAGTCCAACGTTATTAAATCCACGCGTGTGCTCACGCGCGCGCGCGGACGATGGGCTGGAATGCCTTGAGAAATCAAACGTAGGTATCTTAGAGAAAGTCGCCGGCGTGACACAAGTGGTAGCGCGCTGAACTGTGGTTGATTAGGAAGGGCATCCAATTAGGTAAGGGTGGTACTGCCAAATGACCCCTCAGTAATAAATTGGTAAAGGCCTAGATCCTGCAGTGGAATGAATGGCTGTTGAACATACAAGCACACACACACACACACACACACGCACACACACACACACACACACACACACACACACACACACACACACACACACACACACACACACACACACACACACACATACATACACACATAAACACAATGTCGGTTTTCGCTACGTCTGATGAGGACCTCCTGGAGATTTCGAAACGTTGCGTTTTTATTCAGCTCCTGTTGTGGCAGTGTTTCCTTTTGTCTTTGTTGCTGTGTTTTTTGTTCATATATGCACAGGCCGACTCCCGCCCCTAACCGCAGTGTGTGCGTGTATGTGTGCGTGCGTGTGCGTCCGCGTGCGTCACTATGGCTGAATGAAAACGCTATAAACTATTCTGATATGTTTGCCCTCCTCGGTAAGCAGTCATGTTCGTTGTATTAGTTTGTCTCATGAGTTCGGTACCTTAATTAACAAAAGCAAAATAAAATAAAAGAAAAAAAATATTAACCCATTATCTGTGGCTGAATGATAAAAAAAACAATTCATGCATAAATGTGCATGCGTTCAATATCCCGCTCTGAAGAATCAACCAGCGACTCATTCCAACTCCGGCAAACAATTCCGTAATTGAAAGGGTGCCCCCCTCGCAGCAACGAGGCACCGCGGTTGAAGTCTGATCTCAGACTCGCAGCAAGTAAATAAATGTTTTTGTTTACATTCCCTCCGGTCTGGTGGATTCACTGATTCCCAGCCGGGGTGAAAAATGGCTTAATATTCCACGGAAATGCGTCGGCGGCGCGCTAGGTTTTCGTGTTGCAGCGGTTTGGGCCCCAAAGGTCTATTCTCTCTGTATTCACAGGTCGTCCTTACGTTCTTGCTCTGCTTTAACTCTATTCGAAAAAAAAAAAAAACACAGGGGGAAAAAGAGGGAGCAGCCGATTGTTTGTTTATCACGTTATGTTAGTTACGCCTCCACCACCTTGCTAGGGGGACTTGTTCGCTGTGCAGGGAGAGGGAGAGAGAGGGAAGGGGGGAGAGAGGGAGGGAAGGAGGGAGAGAGGGAGGGAAGGAGGGAGAGAGGGGGGGAAGGAGGGAGAGAGTGAGGGAAGGAGGGAGAGAGGGAGGGAAGGAGGGAGGGAAGGAGGGAGAGAGGGAGGGAAGGGAGGAGGGGGGGGAGAGGGAGGGAGGAAGGGAAGGAGAGTGAGAGGGAGGGAGGGAGGGAGGGTGAGAGGGAGAGAAGGAGGGTGAGAGGGAGGTAAGGAGGGTGAGAGGGAGGTAAAGCGAGAGGGAAGGAGGGGGAGGGGGAGGGAAAGAGGGAGGGAAGGAGCATGAGAGGGAGGAAAGGAGAGTGAGAGGGAAGGAAGGAGAGAGGGAGGGAGGATGGGAGACCGAAATCGTGACCCGGAGACCCCGAGACCGAGAGAGACCCGCTCATGTCCTCCCTCTGTTCTCATGTCACCTCATAACTTCAGAGGCGCAGCAGGGAGGAGGAGAGAGGAGGAGGAGGAGGGAGGAGGAGGAAGGAGGAGGGAGGAGGAGGGAGGGTGGAGGATGAGGATGAGGGAGGAGGGAGGAGGGAGGAGGGAGGAGGAGAAGGAGGAGGAGGAGGAGGAGGAGGGAGGAGGAGGAGGAGGAGGAGGGAGGAAGGAGGAGGCAATAATACCCTCAGCTGCCCATTTCGAAATTCTGATCTCGCTCTTACAATGACACTTCTTTCTTATTCAAATCGACATTTCCTCGGCCTTTGTCTGTGTGTATGGGTCTCCGAGAAAGAGCACAGGTTGCCATCGGCGAGGTCCGCCAAGGGGAAACTTAAAAAAAAAAAAGAGAGAGAGAGATTTCCCTTGTCACAATAGAGAATCTTTTGTTATAGATGAATTTTGGAACATTGTTAGGCGTTTCTGGGTTTACGTGGCTTTTTGTTTCCAGACAGAAACCGTAGGAAATTATCAAAGTATGTGCCTTACCAGATGTGGTAAATGTCTAAGGTAGACTATTTTAGTTTTATATCTATCTATATATCTGTCTATTTATCTGTATGTGTGTGTGTGTGTGTGTGTGTGTGTGTGTGTGTGTGTGTGTGTGTGTGTGTGTGTGTGTGTGTGTGTGTGTGTGTGTGTGTGTGTGTGTGTGTGTGTGTGTAAGTATAGATAGGTAGGCAGATTGATAGATAGATATGTGTTAGGTATATTATATACAATATATGTGTGTATATATATGTATATATATGTATGTTTGTATGTATATATATGTGTATATATGTATGTATATATATATATATATATATATATATATATATATATATATATATATATATATATGTATGTATGTATGTATGTATATGTATATGAAACATATACATAGCAATATTAAGAACTACAAAAAACAGTAAAAGGAAATGTTAAACACGGAAATATCTTGTAAACAAATATGATTAACTCTTCTTTTCCCTGGTTGTGTCTCTCCCATGCAGGCTTTCATTCATTCTCTCTCTCTCTCTCTCTCTCTCTCTCTCTCTCTCTCTCTCTCTCTCTCTCTCTCTCTCTCTCTCTCTCTCTCCCTCTCTCCCTCTTTCTCTCTCTCTTTCTCTCTCTCTCTCTTTCTCACACACACACCCATACAAATATACATACATACAAATATATAAACTCCCAACATGTAAACATACACATACACACGTACAAACTATATATATCCCTCGCTCACTATCCAATGCTTTCTCAGTAATGAAACCATTTCCATTTGTTTTGTTTTGCTGTTAATGACTATCTATCTAGATAACACTTGGCGAGGCTGGTTTTCATCATCGTTAAAATGTTCAACTCATTCATACAAATGGAATCATTTATGGGCGACAATGAAGATTATATGGGGGTGTAAAATGTAAACGAAAATGATGAAACGAAGGGATGAAATGATAAAAAAATAAATAAAGCATTAATTCGTATTTAATGTTTTTCTCCTTAACGTTAAGCAACCCATTTTCTACTTTTTTGGGGGGTCACTTATTTTTTTTTTTATGTCTCTTATGATCTCCCTGTTGCTAACTTGGAACAGACCAGGGTTTTTTTCCCCGTTGATGGAATGACGCAATTCTATCGCACTTGTTTCCTAAAGGGACTTTTCGTTTATATTTTATATTATTATTTTTTTCTGTTCCGAGTGCTTTGATAACTCGCTACTTTATGACGCCTATATTAAGTTAGAAGAATTATGCCTATTACTTCATCTAATTGATAAGCATTGCGTCTGTTACGTGTATTTTCTGATAGATATTTGAAGTAGACTTGATAGTACTCCAGTGGAATTTGATAACGTTTCTGTCTATATTTTCAGGTATAAAAGTTAGATTAGAAGTAATGGCTTGTAATGATCATCATTTGCCTTTGAAATTTACTTCAGAATTTAGAGAGTGTGTGTGTACGTATGTGTACGTTTGGACTTCCAAATGCACACTTGCACATGCAGGGCGGATATATACACATACATTTTATCTCCCTCCATCATCCTCTCTCAAACAAATTGGCCGGACAGTTGTTTCACCCCCTTTCACATTTTTTTTCGATTGAACCTTTCACTTCTGTCAAATTTCTTTTCCGGCCTGACTTTCACTTTTTTTTTTCTTTTCGCCCTCCCCCGTCTCCTCCCCCTTCTCCTGCTCCCCCTCCCCTCCCCTCCTCCTCCTCCTCCTCCTCCTCCTCCTCCTCCTCCTCCTCCTCCTCCTCCTCCTCCTCCTCCTCCTCCTTGGCCTTCGTCAGCACCACTTCCCTTTCCCGTATATTCTCTCTCTCTCTCTCTCTCTCTCTCTCTCTCTCTCTCTCTCTCTCTCTCTATCTCTCTCTCTCTCTCTCTCTCTCTCTCTCTCTCTCTCTCTCTCTCTCTCTCTCTCTCTCTCTCTCTCTCTCTCTCTCTCTCTTTCTCTCTCTCTCCTTCGTTATCCTTATTTTTTCTTTCCTTCATTTATTCTGTTATTTAAGTTTTTTTTTTCTATTCCTTCGTTATCCGTTTTTTTCTGTTCTTTAAGTTTCCTTTTTCCATTCCTCCGTTATCCTTGTTTTTCTTTCTATTCCTTCATTACTTTTTTCTATTCCTTTTCTTTCTTTTTTTCTTTTTTTTTCTTTTTATTATCTTCACCCTCCCTTTTTTTTTCTTTTGACAATTCCATCTTTATTTATTTTTTCTATTCATATTTTCTTTTCTTATAGTTTTATTTATTTATGTTTCTCTCTGTTGCTGTACCCTCATTTATTTATTTATTTTATCGCTACATCTTCTTTTTTTCACCATTCATACACCCTCGTTATTCTATTTTTTTCTCGTTTCTTCATATTCCTCCATGCATCTTCCTTTTCCCATTTTTCTTACGTCTCTTTTTCTTTTTTTTTGTATCCCTTCATCCTTAATTTTATTCTCTTTCCATTCCTACATTTTATTTCTCTCCCCTCCTTTCTATTCCTCTATTCGAAGGATTTTCCATATCTATCCCTTCATATTTTTTTCTGTCTTTTCTTTCCATTCCTAAACCTTTTTTTTGTTCTTTCTTTCAATCTCTACATTCTTTCTTATCCTCTTTCCATCCCTTCATCCCTACATCCTTTATTTTAGTTAATTTCTCTACATTCCTACGTCTCTTTTTTATGATTAATTTTCTCTTCATCCCCACGTCTTTTTTAAATTAATTTCTCTTCACCCCTACATCCTTTTTTATTATTAATTTCCTTTCATCCCCACATCCTTTTATTTTATTAATTTATCTCCATCCCTGCATCTTTTTTTTTATTATTATTAATTTAAAAACCGCTAGACATACGAGGGAAAAAGCTCCTCATTTTCCGCTAAAAAGGATTTTTTTTTTAAATCGCTAATTATAGAGTAAGCTTAAAAAAAAAAAAAAAATCGCTAGATCATACGGGTAACAAAAAGAAGAAGAAGAAGGAGAAGAAGAAGAAGGAGAAGAAGAAGAAGAAAAGAAAAATAGAGAAAAATCTAAATCTAGCGGGAAAATCGCTAGCTATCGAGTTATTTCCCGTAATCCACTCACAGACCCGACCGCTAGACTCTGGACTTTAAAAAACGCTAGACATACGAGTGAAAAAAAGCTCCTAATTTAAAATTGACTTTTAAAAAATCGCTAATTATAGAGTAAGCTTACAAAAGAAGAAAAAATCCCGCTAGATCATATGGGTAACTCGAAAAAATCTCAAAATCTAACGGAAAAATTGCTAGAATGTCATTGTTCCCCCCCCCCCCCCGCCCTCGACGGGTTTTAGGGTCGCTCTGTTATATTAATCCTTGGGAAATGAGTGTATATGTATCCATGGTTTTATCTGTTCTTTTGTTGTTTGTTTGTTAGTATTTTGTATGTCTTTTTTTTGGGGGTGGGGGGGGGGGTGAATGTATCCGGAGACTTATATTTCTTATATTCACTAAATATGAGGGTTGTTTTGAAATGGAATATAATGTCGTTATAATCACCACCCTTAATTTTTTATCATCATCACCATCATCGTTTCATCATCATCATCATCATCATCAATAGCTTTATCATTACCATTTTCATTATCATTGCTTGTGTCATTATTAGTATCCTTCCTCTATCTATTATTATTATCACGATGATTATTATTAATATTATCATTATCATTATTGTTTTGTTATTATCATTATCATTCTTATTATCATCACCATCACCATCATTATCACTTATCACACTCGCGATTACTGTTATTATCATTATCTTCACCTGTGTTATAATCACTGTCATTAATATTTTTATCACCATTATTGTTATTATTATTACCATTATCGTTATCGTCATCACTGCCATTACCATCAGCATCATCTTGTTCCTATCATTATTACAAGCGTCGTTATTGATATCATCGTTATCGTTGTCAACATTATCAACCGGTAGCAATGGCAGAATCTTCAATAAATTATTATTGTGCCATCTCATCCTTCAACGGAATATTCGCAAATAATGATCA
>NC_051388.1:55962266-55964766 GCF_015228065.2 Penaeus monodon | reverse complement strand
ATTCTCTCGCGTCGGAATCGGATCTACTTTTCTTTATAAGCGAATGCCGTTTGATGATCTTACGTGTGAATTTGCGTTTCAGGATTTATGGTCTTTGAAAGGGGGGGGGGTGATTATGCCAGGGAGAGGGGGGGGAGGGGGTTAGTAGGAGGGAGAAAAGGAAAGGGGTGTGTGGGAGTGGGAAGGAGGGAGGGAGAAAGATAGATAAAGAGGGAAAGATGGAAAGAGAGATGGTGAGAGGGAGTGGGAATAAGAGTAAGTGTGAGAGTGAGATTTGGATATGGATATGGTAAGGGTGAGAAAGAGAGAAAGAGAAGGAGAGAGAGGAGAGATAGTGATAGAGATTGAGACAGAGACAGAGACAGAGACAGAGACAGAGACAGAGACAGAGACAGAGACAGAAACAGAGAGGAGGAGGAGGAGGAGGAGGAGGAGGAGGAGGAGGAAGAGGAAGAGGAAGAGGAAGAGGAAGAGGAAGAGGAAGAGGAAGAGGAAGAGGAAGAGGAGGAGGAGGAGGAGGAGGAGGAGTAGGAGTAGGAGTAGGAGAGAAGAAGAAGAAGAAGAAGAAGAAGAAGAAGAAGAAAAAAAGAAGAGGAAGAGGAAGAGGAAGAGGAAGAGGAAGAAAAAGACGTGATTGGTTAACCTCCGGGGGAAGAGGAGGTGTAGGCGGTAACGAGGGAGACCGTTAATACAAGGCAACAAAGCGCCGTTCGTTACTCTAATGGTCGTTGCGGCTTGCCTTGTCTTCTTGTTTTGTTCCTTAACGACTTTTTAAAGACTGTTATCACTCTTTGAATCCTATAGTAGGTGGAACTGACAGTGTTTTAAATATATATTTTTTTAACTCTATAGTTGTTATAACGAAAAGGTAGGTTTCTGATATATCTACAGTCAGTAACGCTATTCTCATTCTCGATTACGTGTAATAATTTCATTCACGATAATAACTGTTTCATTCACAACAATAACAATTCAATTCACAGTAATAACTATTTCATTCACAGTAATGGCAGGTCATTCACAATAATAATAGGCTCATTCACATTGTAATATCAATTTAATTCACTATAATAACAATTTAATTCACAGTAATAACCGTTTCATTCACAGTAATGACAAGTTCATTCACAGCAATAACTGTTAAATTCAAAGTTATAACAATTTGATTCATAGTAATAACAGTTTCCTTCATGGTAATATTGTTACTAGCATCAGTATGAATATCAACAAACATAACGAGATAATATAATGCAAAAGGCTTTCTCCCTGTCGCCATGGCCCCAACAGTGCGAACTGGTGAAAATCGATCCAATATAACGTTACAAGCTGCTAAAAGCTCTTTCTATTGCAATAAAGGTATACTTTCCCCTCCAGCGACTGTGATGAATTTAATTAACACAAGGTACCTAAGCTCGGGGAAGTGGGGAGGGGGGGGATGGAGGGATGAAAGGTCTTTCTGGTTTCTGTTCAGTTATTGTTTTTGTTGTTGTTGTTGTTGTTGTTGTTGTTGTTGTTGTTGTTGTGTGTGTGTGTGCGCGTGCGTGCGTGCGTGCGTGCGTGTGCGTGTGTGTGTGTTTGTTTGTGTGTGTGTGTGTGTTTCATTTGTTTATATTTTCATTTACTTTTATCATTGTTATCATTTATATGTTTTATGCCCTTATTTTAAAAGCTTAGACATGTCCCTGAAATGTAAAGCCGCTGTTATGAATCTCATAAAGTGGAATTAGGTTACGAGAAGCTTTTAAGCCTAGAAAATATACAAAGAAATAAAAAATCAGGAAGTCCGTATTTGCACTGCACCTATGTACCATGAATCCTTCTAATCCTCAAATAGCTCGGAGATTAATCTATTTTGTGCTAATTCCGCCCCCCCCCCCATCCTAAAAACAATGCAGTAACGAGTGCCTGCAAATTTCACCTCACTTTCATTGATTGCAAAAGGAAAAATATTGATGCACCGAATGCATTTTGACTTAACTACATTAAAAGGTTTCAGGGATTGGAATCACCGAAGACTTTTGTCACTCGGTGAAACGTGACAGGAAAAAAAAAAAAGAATATTCATGTGATGCAGAATATATTTCAGCGCATTTCCATTCTCTTGGGAGAGAGATTAATTGCCTCTTAAGAAATGGCCTTTTTTATGGGAAGTCAGATCGAGATTTTCGTCTTTTCATGTGATTCTTATAGATAGATCAAGGATATGTTGGAGAGTATATATCCATTCATTATTTCAGTGAATCTATTCTGTTTATAGTGGAATTTAACTATAGTATTTGTTCGTGCATGCAAATACGTGCTTGCGTGAGTTTATATTAGTAAAAGCTGCGTTCGCCAGACTGTAGAAAATGCATGGTCATCATTGCATATCATTTTAGACAATAACTTTTCAAAATACAAGTTATTGTATATTCTACATTTCCGTGAGAAGAAAGAAAAAGCGTTTTATTTTCAAAATGGCTCCTGTATCAATATTATGGAGAGAAGTTTTGGCGTAATG
>NC_051388.1:55952266-55957266 GCF_015228065.2 Penaeus monodon | reverse complement strand
GATGGTGGTGGTGATGGTGGTGGTGGCGGTGGTTGTGGTGGTGGTTGTGGTGGTGGTGGTGGTGATGGTGGTGATGGTGGTGGTGGTGTTGGTGGTGGTTGTGGTGGTGGTTGTGGTGGTGGTAATGGTGGTGGTGATGGTGGTGGTTGTGGTGGCGGTGGTGGTGGTTGTGGTGGTGGCGGTGGTGGCGGTGATAGTATTGGTGATGGTGAAGATAGTGATGATGGGAATGGTAGTAGAGATTGTAGTGGTGAGGGTGGTGGTGATGGTGATGTTCGTGCTGATGGTGATTGCAATGATGATAGATTAATGATAATAGTAATGACAATGCAGACTGTGTAGTTGAATTGCCGAGACTTGCAATGCATAATAACGGTATGCTTTATGCCCTTTCGAAGTGAAAAAATCCACTCAACTAATGAAATTCTTTGTTCAGGGACAATTTACATAAAAGGTGTTATTAATTATGCAATCTCTTACTGTTTTTTTCTTTCTTTACTATAAATGATTGCTTCTTACGGTTTGATTTAAGCAAAGGAAGTACATTATCTATTGGCTTTTATTCACATATGTGTATGTACGCATGCGTGCACACACACACACACACGCGCGCTCGCGATCACACTCACACACACACTCACACACACACACACACACACACACACACACACACACACACACACACACACACACACACACACACACACACACACACACACACACACACTCACACTTACACTCACACTCACACTCACTCACTCACTCACAGACTGTGCACCACACACAAACACCCGACCACTCACAAACCCACACATACACTAGGAAACGCATTGAAATCCTAACATTTTTCTCGTCCATCTGGTTACTCATGCATTCCATCTATCCATTCTCTCTCAACATATTTTTACGACTGGTCTTCATCAGCCTCCGGTTATCAGCGAGAAAGTGCAGCTGGCCCTTCGCGCGCTCGCCGGCGTGATAAACTAGGGGAATCCGGGACGCTCCTGCAGCCGAGATATATCAGTGTCTCCTCGGTGGCCGGCGGCGATGGATGGTGCTGACTGTGACACTGCAGAATGGAGAATTTTTCTGCGCATTCAGCACGCCACTTGTTCTTGTAAGCCTCCGCGCGGGCTGGAGGGAATGGGGCTTTCGAATCGCCGTTTTAGCATTTCGTCCGATGGAGCGATATTTTGCGCGGCGGGAGATTCTTCGTTTCCGTAGGATTTTAGATTAATTGTTTCTGTTTTCTTCTTTTTTTCATATTCGTGTTTGCTCATCAGGGGGACAGCTGGATTGGTCTTTGATTTTTCCCCTGCTGCTCTTTCATGGATTCTCATAATAATAGTAATAATAAAAATAATAACTATAATAATAGTGATAATGGTAATAATATTGATGATAATGTTGATAATAATAATGAGGTAGTTGACTACTGATTCTGTTAAATATATGAATACGCACGCTCACAAAAAACAAACAAATAAATGAACAAAGAAACATACAGGCACACACATACATGTGCAGTGAAGAGCTCTATACAATATCCATCTAAACTTCATACACACCTGCACTTAATACCGCTCATATTTCAACCTAGCATTGGCCATTCACCTTTCTAGAGCCCCACCATGCGAACGGATTGCCACGTAGACACACACGCAGAGTATACATCGGGGAAGATAATCCGACCAGTCACCTCATCAGCTCTGACTTGATCCACTCCCGGGCGGAACCGGATCAGTATCAATCTCGTAAATGGCTTGATGCCTTTCCTTCATGTCTTCGCCAGTCACCGCCGTCCTCCTGGAGCTAGTTTCCCTGATTGCTTTCCGTTTGTCACCACGAGCGGCCCGGATTTCCCTGTTGGGCGTCTCGGGATGGATATACATAAATACAAACAAACACAGACGAGTGTATACACACACACACACACGCACACACACACACACACACACACACACACACACACACACACACACACACACACACACACACACACACACACACACACATATATATATATATATATATATATATATATATATATATATATATATATATATTGTGTGTGGTTTGTGTGTGTGTGTGGTGTTGTATAGTAACATATGTACATGTAGTTTTTTAATTATGATTGCATTGTATATAGTATATGTATGTATTTACATATATATGTATATCTATGTAGATCATGTACTAATACATATATATTATATATATATATGATATATATATATTATATATTATGTATTTAATATATATATGTACATAACGCATACATATATATATATACATACATACAATACATATATATATATATATATATATATATATATATATATATATTATATATATATATATATATAATAATATATATATATACATCTGTATTTTGTTTGTGTTAGTGATATTATATATATTATTATTATACATATGTATATATATGTATATATGTATGAATTTACATATATATATGTATAACTATGTATTATATATATACACACATACATGTATATATATATATATACATATGATATATGTATGACATACATATATACATATATATATATATATATATATATATATATATATATATATATATATATATATATATATAGAGAGAGAGAGAGAGAGAGAGAGAGAGAGAGAGAGAGAGAGAGAGAGAGAGAGAGAGAGAGAGAGATTGTGTTTGTGTTTATAGAAACGCATGGATACGAATACGTATGTATATGCATTCAGCTATACATGCACACACATTGCGATTCTTTTGTGTCCACCTGAGAACGTCCCCGCTTCCTTTCTATACCAAGACGCCTCAACTTTCCACATTCTCTTTATCGCAGCCTCTTTAAATCCCAAAGTTCATCCCTTGCTTCCCCATCTCGCCGTTCTGCTTTGTCAACATTCGCTTTTTTTCTGCACTTTGAATTTCCGTCTCTATCATCATTTTGCATGTACCTTCCCTTTTCCTTCTCCTTCGGGTCTTTCCCCTCTCCGATTCCCCTCCGAAAGACCTTCGTTTCTTTTTTTTTACCCAATCATCCTTTCTCTATTGTTGTTTCTGGTCCATTCTGTACTTTCTATGGTGCTTTTTCCTCCGAGATTTCCAAAGGCTGGTGAGAGGGTATGAGGCGGCCGAGGACAGGGCGGACCTCTCTTGCCTCATTTCCTGCTGTGGGAGTTTATCCTGGGTCCTGGATAAGCGTCGGGCGATCGGTTCCCTTACTCCTTCACCCCCCCCCTCCTCTCCCCTTCTTCTTCCTCTCCACCTTCGCTTTCCCCTCACTCTTCCCCCTCCTTCCTTCCTCCTCCCCAAAGCAGGGATATTTCTCTATCAGGGACTGCATCGAATTAGGTCGTAGATTTTGATCAGTAGGCTCAAGCAGCTCAGTTCATTACGCCTCGCGCCGAAATCTCTCGTTCTCTCTCTCTCTCTCTCTCTCTCTCTCTCTCTCTCTCTCTCTCTCTCTCTCTCTCTCTCTTTCTCTCTTTCTCTTTCTCTCTTTCTCTCTTTCTTCTCTCTCTTTCTCTTTTCCTCTCCTCTCCTCTCCTTTTCCCTCCCCCCCTCTCTCTCTCTCTCTCTCTCTCTCTCTCTCTCTCTCTCTCTCTCTCTCTTTTCCTCCCTCCCTTCCTCCTCCTCCTCTCTCTCTCTCTCTCTCTCTCTCTCTCTCTCTCTCTCTCTCTCTCTCTCTCTCCCCCTCCCTCCCTCTCTCTCTCTCTCCCGAACGAAGCGTCCCCCGTTAATTGACTTTCGGTGGATCGCTCAGTCTGGGCGACACAAAAAGAGAGCCGGCAGGCCATTCTAAGGCTTTTAATTGGTCTCTGAAATGTATATCATTGCACCGACCTTTGGCTGTTAGGGGAAGCCATGTCGGATTTTTGCCTTGGGGTTTAAAAAGGACGGTTCTGTTTCCCCGTTTCTCTCTCTCTCTCTCTCTCTCTCTCTCTCTCTCTCTCTCTCTCTCTCTCTCTCTCTCTCTCTCTGTCTCTCTCTCTCTCTCTCTCTCTCTCTCTATCTGTCTGTCTCTCTCTCTGTCTCTGTCTCTGTCTCTCTCTGTCTCTCTCTCTCTCTCTCTCTCTCTCTCTCTCTCTCCTCTCTCTCTCTCTCTCTCTCTCTCTCTCTATGTATGTATGTATTTACCTTCCCTTTGTATTTTCATATTCGGGTATTCCCTTGCTGATTTTGTTGTTTGGTTATTTGAATGAAAATAGGAGAGCTGATCGTAGTAACTTGCACAGTTTCATTGTCGAGAGAGTTTTTCATGTTATTAGTTATCAAAATTTATTTATTCATTTGTTTATCTAGCTGACTATTTATTTGATACGTCTGTTTGTCTGTCTGTCTGTCTGTCTATCTATCTAATCTGTCTAATCTGTCCATCCATCCATTCATTCATCCATCCATCCATCCATCCATCCATCCATCCATCCATCCATCCATCCATCCATCCATCCATCCATCCATCCATCCATCCATCCATCCATCCATCCATCCATCCATCCATCCATCCATCCATCCACCTACCCACGATCCATCCATCCATCCATTCATTCATTCATCCACCCACCTACCCACGCACCTTCCTACCCACCCACCCACCCACCCACTCACCTTCCTATCCACCCACCCACCCATCTAAAAACCTATCTCTCTACCCACACATTCTTCTATCTCTCTATATATATTTCCCTCCATCCATTCCCCTATCTATCTATCCATCCATTTCTTCATTTCTTTATTCCCCTATCTATCCATCCATTTCTTCATTTCTCTTTTCGAATATCTATCCATCCACTCTTTTATCGCATATCGACCCTCACTGCCAACAGCTGAGTCTCACGTCCCAAGACAAGGGAGTTACATGTACCTTGTCACGATATCCTTCAGAAATTCGGCGCATGTTGGTTCTCTTTCGTCGAATATTGGAGGGTCGTCTGAGCTGTCTGTCTACCTGTCTGTCTGTCTGTCTGTTTATCTGTTTGTCTGTCTGTCTTTCTAT
>NC_051388.1:55935316-55939666 GCF_015228065.2 Penaeus monodon | reverse complement strand
TTTTTTTTTTTTTTTCTTCTTTTTTTTCTTTTTCTTCTTCTTTTTTTTTCCTTTCTCTTCTCTCTCTCTTCTTCTCTTCTTCTTTTTTCTATTTCTCTCTTCGTCTCCTCTTCTTCTCTTCTTCTTTTGTTTCTTTTTATTTGATTCATTGTCTGTGTCTTTGGTTTCCTCTTCCAGTCTTGCTGATTCTCTCTCATTCTGATTCTGTCTGTCTGTATTTGCCTCTCCCTGCCACACTCCTTCCCCCTCTTTCTGTCTTGCTCCCTCCCTTTGTCTCTCCCTTTTCCACCCTCTTCCTCCCTCTCCCTCTCTTTTTTCCTCCTCCATCCTCCCTCTCCCTCACCTTCTCCCTCCCCCTCTCCCTCTCCCTCCTCCTCTCCCTCCCCCTCTCCCTCCTTCTTCCACTCCCCCTTTCCCTCTCTTCCTCTCCCTCTCCCCCTCCCCTCCTCTCCCTCTTTCTTCCTCTCCAGCTATCTTGTTTTCTGACCTCTCTTTCTAATTTCCATCTTCGTTCTTGACCTCCTCCTTCCGCCTTGCCTTTCATCCCCATCGTCTTATTGTGAAGGTTTCTGTCTTATTAAATCATTATTATTTTTATTATTATTATTATTATTATTATTATTATTATTATTATTATTATTATTATTATTATTATGTCTTGTTAACTTATTAATATTATTATTGTCTTAATAGCTTATCATCATCATCATCATCATCATCATCATCATCATCATCATCATCATCATCATCATCATCATCATCATCATCATCATCATCATCATCATCATCATCATCATCATCATCATGTCTTATTAGCTTATTATTATTATTATTGTGCCTTCTTAACTTATTATTATTATCATTATTATTATTACTATTATTCTTTAGATGTTATTTTGCTGTAGCATTATATTTTCTGTTTATATATATTATTTTTTATTTATTAGCTTTTTTATGTATATGTCATATTTTCGTGTGTTATGAATATCTGTTCGCAAGGGGATATTTATAAAAATGTTTTATATATACATTTGTTATAGATATTAGTTTACTGTACGTGTTTATATTCGTGTCTGTAAATACCTGCGTTGATAGTAATTTGTGTTGTCATTTGATATTCCCATTCGGACTGTAGTGATAACTGTCAGTAATTGTTGGTATTTGCAACTGATTATCTTTAATAACAATTATGCGAAAATAATGACAATATCAGTACCATGATATTAGTACATTTGTGATAATGATGGGATTAATTACATTGGATGTTATTACTGTGGTTGTGATTAAATTCGTTTTATATTATTCCTTATTTGAAACGGAATACATTTGCCAGTGTGACAGTTCCATGAAACATTAAAACGTGAATCATATTTCTCTATCTGTTTTCTTTTTATTTCATGATGCTGACGTTAATGTATCACTATTTTGCCTTTTGCTTTTGCATATTTTTTGCATATTAGTCCCCCCATTCTGCAAGTGCCTTCGTTACTTTTTTTTTTTCTTAAACAATGAGTTTTCCTTGGAGATCCGCGTCCCTCTTTCCTGTCGCCATAAAGTGGATCCTTCTCAATTCAGGTCAATCAACATACGAGATCGCGCAGAATCCTACAAGCTCGAACCACTTAACCTCGAGCTTCCGCAAGAAATCCTCGGAGGACCACTTTGTCCGAGGACAGACGAAGGCAGAGGTGCGCGCCGCCTTAGGGGGGGAACCTGGCGTCCAGGTGTCAAGGGGGTATTTTCAAAGCTTTCGGACACTCCGTTGACGTCCGTTTGCAGCCGCTGCACGTTCTCCACCGGGCGATAAGTACTACTAAAACACGGTCATACGCGCGTGTGACGGCGAGGAATAACTGCAGGAAAGGGAGGATCTTTAAAAATAGTAGTGGCAAGCGGTCCCCACCAGCAAATCCCGGCAAGCGGTCTTGGCCAACAAATCCGGAGACAGGAACAAGTTTGGGAGACTTCTGGACTTGGGGCGATCATTTGAGCCCAACCGAGCGCGGTGCCAGTACCCGCCGTCTTGTGGTTTTCTCAAGTTTCCTTTCTCCCTCTCCCTCCCTCCCTCCCTCCCTCTCTCCCTCCCCTTTAATTTCGTCGTTTGGAGACCGTGTGCCGGGCATCTCCATCCCTGGCTGCTCGAAACCCGAATGGATTTCTCTACCCGCTGACCCTCCAGTCCCGCGGGGCAACGAATCCAACCAATCCAACACGCATCGCGGGGTGGATACATCGAGCCAGTCTTTCTGCGGGGTAACTGAGCGATAACTCTCTGCCAGAAGGACGAGGGATACCAACTTTCAGAAAGAGATTGTTTCTCGGAAGGGAAAACCCCGAGAAGACACCATTTTCGGCCGGATTTTATTTGTTTTTATCTTTATTGGTTTCTCAGGTGCGTTTCTTTATTCAATAGAGGAGGGGCTTGTGCAAGGGAGAGGATTCGTACAGGCGTTCTTCTGCTTCTACGTCGTTCTGTACAGTGCACGTTTTTATTCTCTTTGGCCATCCTTACCTGTCTGTTTGTCTGTCTGTCTCTCTGTCTGTCTGTCTCTCTGCACTGCCTGACTGGCCGTCTGTCTGTCTGTTTATGTCTATCTGTCGGTTTGTTTACCTGCCTGCCTATCTGTCTTTCAATCTGTCTGTCTATCTGTTTACCTGCCTGCCTGTCTGTATGACTACCAGTGCATTTTAACCTTTGTCTAGGTGTTTGTTTGTCTGCCTGCGTGTGTGCGTTCGTATGCTTTCACTTGGCTTCTCAACTCTTCCGTTCACTCAACCTTCCGAGGGGAATAGGTGAAGGGGAAGAAGAAACAGGGGAAGATAAAGGATGTGAATGGAACAAAGGGAAGGTCCGAATTTGAGCTCAGAAAGGCGGAAAGGGAAGGAACATGATAAACAAATGCGATGGAGAGATAACGCATACCAGAAAATGTTTTATTTCCGGGCACGCGGAAGTAAAAGATATGTATAAATATATCTTGGCACATAAACATATGCACATGCGGAGAGAGGGAGAGGGAGAGGGAGAGAGGGTGTGGGAGTGAGGGACGGGAGAAGGGAGGAGGGGAGAGGGGGAGGGAGAGGGTGGGAGAAGGGAGAGGGAGTGGAGAGTGATAGAGAGAGGAAGAGGACGAGGTGGGAAGAGGAGGGGAGAGGGATGGGTAGAGGAAGAGGGAGAGGATAAGGGAGAGGGAGAGAGGTGGGAGATGAGGAACGGGGAGAAGGAGAAGGAAGGGGGAGGGAGAAGCGTGGAGAGAGAGGTGAGAGGATAGGAAAAGATGAAAAGGGAGAGGGCAGTGGAGAAGGAGGGGAGAGGAAGGGATGTAGAGGGAGATAGAGAGGAAGAGGAGAGGGAGAGGGAGGAGAGGGAGAGGAGAGAAGGAGAAGGAGATGGAGGGGAGAGGGGAGAGAGAGGTGGGAGGAGGAGGGCGGTGAGATAGAGGGGAGGATATGGATTTTAGAGGATGGGAGATTTTGAGAGGGTGATGAGGAGAGGAAGGGGTGGATATGGAGGGGGAGAGGGTAGTAGGGGAGAGGGAAAGAGGGTAGGAGAGAGAAGCAAGAGCAATAGATACAGCCAGATAGACAGCAGATAGACAGGCAGACACACAGGCGACAGACAGGCAGGCGACATACAGACGACAGACGGACGGACGGCGGACGGACGACGGACGGACGACGGACGACAGACATGACAGACAGAACAGACAGACAGACAGACAGACAGACAGACAGACCGACAGACAGACCAGACAGACAGACAGACAGACAGACAGACAGGGGGGTGGAAGAGGGAGAGGGGGAGGAAAAGGGAGAGAGGCACAGACAGACAGAGATAGAAGCAGTCATAATCGCAGTCACAAACAGCTGCACACACACACACACACACACACACACACACACACACACACACACACACACACACACACACACAGAGATGAGTAGAGGAGAGAGAAGTAGAGAGAGAGAGAGGAGAGAGAGAGAGAGAGAGAGAGAGAGAGAGAGACAGACAGACAGACAGACAGACAGACATATTAAGAGAGGGAAGGGTGATGATGGGGGTAAACAATGGACAAATGAGAGAAAAAATAGGGAAAGACTGAGAATGAAATATGCTTTTAACCACTTAGGCCTAAAAGTGTCTTTGAGCCCAAAAGCTGATCACTCACACTTTTTTTTTCCATGAACAAATATATTCATTCGACCCACATACCTCTCGGATATTATCTTTTCCCCATTCCCTCGCCCTCTCATCTCTCTCTCAGTCACTCAATCTGTCTATCTATGTATCTGTCTATCTGTCTCTTTCTCTCTTTCTTTGTTTCTTTTTTTTCCTTCTTTTCGTTTTTT